>NC_053025.1:439620650-439756965 GCF_003073215.2 Triticum urartu | reverse complement strand
TATTAGTTCAAATTTGAATTAAAACCACAACATTTATTATTGATCAGAGGGAGTCACATTTTATGAAATCCAAGTACATTTTTTCAAATTCGTTAACAATTTTCGGATTCCAGGACATTTCTCAAAATCATGAACATTTGTAAAATTCTTTAAACTTTTCAAATTCATGAAATATTTTTGAAATCTGGGAACATTTTTCAAATTCACAAACATTACTTGAAAAACCAGAGCATTTTTTCAACTACATGAATGATATTTGAAATTCGAAGCATTTCTTTATATTCGCGAACAATTTTTGAATTCGTGAGCAAATTTTAACATTTCACAAAATCATGATGAATTCGGTTATTTTTATAAATTCGTGAATAAACTTTGAAAATGTGTACCATTTTTAGAATTCGCCAACTTTTTCCTGAATTCGTTAACATTTTTCAAAAGTCTGAACGTTTTTTCAAATACACAAAAAAAATCATCAAATTCATGAATACTTTTTTAAGTCCATGGACATTTATATAATTTCGAAAAAATAATTCATTTTTTTGGAAACTTTGAACATTTCTTAAAGAAGCAAAAAAACACAGAATAATAAAAAAACAGGGGAGCCCCGCCGGGCATATGGGCTGGCCAAAAAATAGGGTGGCCGAAGGGGTTCTGAGCGATTCCTCAATAGGTGGTCCCAGCTTTGTTCTCTGCATCGTATCACGGTGATACAAAGACGAGACGTCCTGCTTGGCGCCTTATGTGCTAGTTGTTGGAAAGAAAAGAAAAAAAAGAACAAGCGCTCACGTGTCGGTTCGCAGTTGACTAGTCGATCGTTCATCGGTCTACATTGACTTTTTAGGAAAAAATAAATATGAAGAAAAACATCTTAAAATACGGAAAACATTACACCAATGTTTTAAATATTGTGAATTTGCAAAAGTTCATCAAATTAGAAAAAAAATCATATATTTGGAAAGAGTTTAAAATTTTAGACAAAAAACACAAATTTGACAAAAAAACATAAAATTCAAAAGAAAAATCTCGAATGTACATCATGAATTTGTAAAAACTTCAGAGTTTTGAAAAAGTTTAAGAATTAAAAAACTGAACAAATATGAATTCAAAAAAGTTCACAAACTTAAAAAAACTTTGAGATTTGTAAAAAGTTCACGAATTTTAAAAATGTACTAAATTCATAAAAAGGGTGATGAAGACACAAAAACAAAAAACAAAAACGGAGTGAAATAACGTTAAAAGGAAAAAAATACCAAAGACAAGTAGGAAATAGCAAAGGAAAAAAACTCTAGTCCAGAAGCTTTCAAAAGCTTCTCAAAAACCAGGCTAGAATATTTGGAAGCTTCAAAACTGTAACACCCGGATAATTAAGCTATAGTAAACCCTTGATAATGATGCCATGTCATCGGTTTTACTGTTCCTAGAAATCATTTTGATTCAAAACGGTTCAAATTCAAATTTAAAATAAAGTCAAAAACAAAAGTTTGCAAATGTCAACACTAAAATGTGCAAACTGTCGAAAATAATTCAGAAGTATTATTGGTGAAGAAACCAGGTTTTTATAAAATGTTTAAGTGCTCAAACATAATTAAAGCAGTGGCATTCACAATTAATTAAATGCCTTTTCTAATTTATAAAATTTCAAACTAATTTATTTGAGTCCCAAACTTTTTGTGGTAGTGGGTTAAAATAAAACACTAATTTAGGTGTTGTTTAGATTTTTTGAAAAACTAATTAAGTAGTAAATAAAATAGTAAAGCAAATAAACATAAAAGTTAAAAAAAAGCAAGGCAATAAGAACTAACAAAACCCCCTTCCCCCGTAGGCCTAGTGGCCCATCTCGCCACACCAACCAGGCCGGCCCACATACCCCCCCCCTCCCCCTCCTCCTCCTGTTAGGGGGGGGGGGGGATCGTGGAGGCCATCGCCATGGCCACCGGCCACGCGCTGGGCATCCACGGCGCCACCCCCCCTACAAAACCCACTGCACCCCCGTGCGCCCTAACCCTAGCCCTACCTCTCCCCTCGCCCCTCCCTCTCGCGTCCCCATCTTGCTGTGGTCGCGCCTGTGGACGCCACGGTCATCGCTCGACGCCGGATGCCTCCGCATCGGACCACCTCCCCGCCGCCTCGTCTTCCTCGACCTCCTCCCCGCCGGACCTCACCGAGCCTCGACGCCCCTCTCCCCACGACGGCCGTGAGCAACTCCCTCCCCTCTCCGCTCCCTTCGCCCGCTCATCCCCTACCGCCCCTGGTCCCAGGCAGGAGGCCTTGCCTCTTCGATCGTTGATGTTTGTGCTAGCCTTCTTAAGGCAAAACTTGTTTAACTTATGTCTGTACTCAGATATTGTTGCTTCTGCTGACTAGCATGTGTATCGAGCTATGTATTCAAGCCCTTGAGCCCCCTAGCTTGTAATATGGAGCTTGTATGACTTTCATTTGTATTTAGAGTTGTGTTGTGATATCTTCCCGCGAATCGCCGATCTTGATCGTACATGTTTGCGTATATGATTAGTGTACGGTCGAATTGGGGGCGTCACAAGTTGGTAACAGAGCCGACTGCCTATAGGAACCCCCTTTCCAACTCCTTGGCCGAAGTTGAGTCTAGTGTTTAAAAAACATTTTACTAACATGTCTGTGTGGCTTACGGACCCATGTCGCCAATGGGTGGTATTAGGATCTTTTATTCCTCGTCTATACTCTGGGACTCTGATCTCTTCTTAATTCAGGTTAAATGATTTTGCTAAATCTAACATTAGGATCTCGTGATCACATCCACCCGGAGATTTGTATTACCCCTTACACGAATTGAGGGCCAAGATCCGCTTCGCATTGTTCACTGACCGCAGGATCCTCTTATCAAGGGCACCTTGCGTTGTCACTTGTAAATCCCTCGCTCCAGTGGTTTTTCTCCAACATTGATGTAGCCTTTGCTATGTCCCATTGATGTATCCCTCCATCGCGTGCATGCGTGCCACCTAATATGTCTATGGTGTTTCTCTTGTCTGAACTCATATGAAAAGAGTGTAATTGGTTCCGTACATGTACCAGTATGTCTTCAATGACTACTGCCTTGTACATATCGCGCCTTTGCTCATTGTTTAGGTTACCTCATGAATGACTCCATGCACTTGCTCCACCGCTTGCAAAACTACCCCCTGTTGCATTTAAGCCGAATGGTTAGACCCACTGGTCATGGTCGTGCTGGCGACAATCCACCACCTCCCGAATACATGGCCGAAATGATACAGCAGTTGAGCTGAATCGCCGGTTCATGGAAGAAGTCATGGCTCAGTTCCGGTGACCCAATATGAATCAGCAACCCGCCCCAGTGACTTTGCATGACTTTGCGTGTCTCAACCCTGTCTTCTGCCGTAGCTCAACTCAGCCACTTTGATGCCGATGACTGACTCCGTGACATCACCTTCAGGCTAAAGTCTGCTGATGTAGCCCCTGCCAGCTATGTCACCTTCGCGGCATATTATCTGAAGGGGGCCACTATTCAATGGTGGGACAGCCACAGGCGTACCCTACCTGCTGGAACAGTCATCACTTGGCCGAAATTCCAAGCTGCATTCTGCGGGCCAATGTTGAACCACCATGGTTAGTCACAACGTCCCCGTTGAAATTGAAGGGTTGGAATTCCATGTTTCCCCCATCGTCTTGAAGTCGTCCAATATCGACCTCATTCTGGGAATGGAATGATTGAAAACACATACCGCTTCAATCATTTGTGCCACTAAAACCGTCCATATACTACATCCATGAAATGAGATAGTGAGCTACCATGCTCATCTTGTTCCAAAAGCTGATGCGCAAATTTATTCCTTGAATGTGTGAAACGCTTCTCCTTTTGTGAGAATTGAAAGCGTTACATCGAAGTCTGAAGTATCTGTCCGGTCCGCGTTCTCGATCAAGTTGAACGTCACGACCGTCAGAGGGCTATCAAATTACTTAGAGTTCAGTGCTCAAATCCTTCTGAAGATGAAGCCACTTGGGAACGCGAGGACCGTGTTCATGATGAATACCCCGCTTTTGTTTCAGTCTACCTCCTAAAATCTCAGGACGAGATTTCTTGTACTGGAGGACATTTGAAACGCCCAGATAATTAAGCTACAGTAAACCCCTAATAATGATGCCATGTCATCGGTTTTATTGTTGCTAGAAATCCTTTTGAGTCAAACCGGTTCAAATTCAAAATTTAAAATACAGTCAAAAACGAAAGTTTTCAAATGTCAATACTAAAATTTGCAAACTGTGGAAAATAATTCATAAGTATTATTGGTGAAGTAACCAGGTTTTTTATAAAAAATTAAGTGCTCAAAAATAATTAAAGCAGTGGCATTCACAATTAATTAAATTCCTTTTATAATTTATAAAATTTCAAACTAATTTATTTGAGTCCCAAACTTTTTGTGGCAGTGGGTTAAACTAAAACACTAATTTAGGTGTTGTTTAGATATTTTCTAAAAACTAATTAAGTAGTAAATAAAATAGTAAAGCAAATAAACATAAAAGTTAAAATAAAAATAAAAAGCAAGGCAATAAGAACCTAACAAAACCCCCTTCCCCCGGTAGGCCTGGTGGCCCATATACATAAAAAGCAAGGCAACCAGGCTGGCCCACATACCCCCTCCCTCCTCCGCTGTTGCCCGCCCGCGCTAGCCCCGCGCCGGCCGCCCCGTAGTGTCGTGCTCACCGCAGCCACCCCTGCCCACGAGTCACGCCGCCGTCGCCATGTTGGCCGCCTCAACCGCGCCCTCGCCGCTCGCCTCCTCCCGCACCTGCCACGGGCGGCTGGCCTCGCCGTGGCCACGGCCCCTCGCTGGCCGCCGCCCGGTTCCGCCCCGCACTGCCTAGTCGGGCCGGCGTCCACGCCCGCCCGTTAACCCGCCCCGCCCTGCTGGCTTGTGCCACTGGCCTATGGGCCCCCACTGCTCTGTTTAAAGAAATAAAAAACTATAATTAACTTGATTAATTTTTGCTTAATTAACTTAACAGTAGTTAACCTGCTAATTAACTACCTAATTTGCAATTAGTTAGGTGAGTTTATGACATGGGGGCCCACCCCTGTTGACCAGTCAAACATTGACTGGTCAACTAGGACCCGCTGGCCCACCTGTCAGTCACTGGTACACTTTTGTGTATCCTGTGCTGGGTGCCCCTAGCAATTTAGTCTTTTATTTTCGAATTGCTAATTATTTCAGAAAATTGCTAAAACTTTAGAAATTTGTAGAAAATAATCCGTAACTCGGATGAAAAAGTTTTATATATGAAAGTAGCTCAGATAAATATGACGAATCCGAATACGCTCTCTGTTCATCTGTCACGTGCCCCTAACATAGCGAACATGCAACCGTCCCCCTTCGTTTCATCTGTCCAAAAATACCAAACTTTGGGAAAACATTCCCGGATGTTTTCCCCCTTAGCCGGTATCGTGTAACACTGCGTTAGAACACCCCTAGCTTTGCTTGTAGTCATGTCATGCATATGTGTGCTTTGTATTTACTGTTTCTTCCCCCTCTTCTTCTCTGATAGACCCTGAGACCGCTGTTGATGCCCCTGTGATCGACTACGTCACTGACGACCCTCCTTCCTTTTGAGCAGAGCTTCCAGGCAAGCAACCCCCCTCCTTGATCATTCCGATATTGCCCATGCATTCTCTCTCATGCTTGCATTAGATTTTGCTACTGTTATTGTTTGCTCCTATTCTGATGCATAGCCTGCATTTGTAACCTGCTATTGTACCTTACCTGCTTATCCTAAATTTCTTTGTATAGGTTGGTTAGTGATCCATCAATGACCCCTCACCTTGTCCCAGTTGCCTCGGCTTGATGACCGATGACTTGATCAATGTGATCGACGTCCACATCCCGACACATCACCACACACCCCTTAGTTGTATGACTTTGCAGAGCTACTATCGAGTGCCGAGGGTTATACCTCGTAATGCACTCCTGATGATAACTCTGTAGTCTAGCTATTCGGTCATGGTCATCGAGGGTGATTCCTCCTTCACCACTCCCGATACGACTCTGTCGTGTAACCCCTCAAGTGTGAACCTCGAGGGTGATTCCTCATATGTTCACCTTGATGATTACATCGAGTGGAATCCATCGAGGGCGATTCCTCGGATTTTCCCCTTGATGTTTTGGACACACGGTTACCTTGACTTTACATCAGACCATTATGAAAGTTGGGCGGGCCTAGTGAGCACCCGCAAGAGATACTTGTGAAAGTCGAGCGGGCCCGGAGAGCACCCGCGAGATGTTACGTGGCAGCTGGCTATTTAGCGGTATCACCCAGGAGGGGTGGTAGCTCCGGACTTGTCCCGACAGCCGTCACTTCTTTTAATTGTTAATGCACTAATAGGTTTGGGTATTTGATCTGAGTTGGCCCCTGGCCTATATGTTGGGGAACGTAGTAATTTCAAAAAAATTCCTACGCACACGCAGGATCATGGTGATGCATAGAAACGAGAAGGAGAGTGTCTCCATGTACCCTCGTAAACCAAAAGCGGAAGCGTTAGCACAACGCGGTTGATGTAGTCGTAAGTCTTCATGATCCGACCGATCCAAGTACCGAACGTACGGCACCTCCGAGTGCAGCACACGTTCAGCTCAATGAAGTCCCACGAACTCCGGTCCAGCAGAGCTTCACGGGAGAGTTTCGTCAGCACGACGGCGTGATGACAGTGATGATGATGTTACCGATGCAGGGCTTCGCCTAAGCACCGCTACGATATGATCGAGGTGGATTATGGTGGAGGGGGGCACCGCACACGGCTAAGAACAATGTCAACTTGTGTTTCCATGGGGTGCCCCCTCCCCCATATGTAAAGGAGTGAAGGAGGGGGAGGGTCGGCCCTCTACTATGGTGCGCCCTGGGGAGTCCTATTCCCACCGGGAGTAGGATTCCCCCCCTTCCATGTAGTAGGAGTTGGAGAGAAGGAAAGGGAAAAGAGAAGAGAAGGAAGGAGGGGGCGTCGCCCCTCCCCCTAGTCCAATTCGGACTAGGCCTTGGGGGGCGGGCGTGCAGCCTCCCCTCTCTCTTTCCCCTAAAGCCCAATAAGGCCCATATACTCCCCGGCGAATTCCCGTAACTCTCTGGTAATCCGATAAATACCCGAACCACTCAGAACCTTTCTGATGTCCGAATATAGCCTTCCAATATATCGATCTTTACGTCTCAAACATTTCGAGACTCCTCGTCATGTCCCTGATCTCATCTGGGACTCCGAACAACCTTCGATACATCAAAACACATAAACTCATAATACCGATCATCACCGAACGTTAAGCGTGCGGACCCTACGGGTTCGAGAACTATGTAGACATGATCGAGACTCATCTCCGGTCAATAACCAATAGCGGAACCTGGATGCTCATATTGGCTCCTACATATTCTATGAATATCTTTATCGGACAAATTGCATAACGGTATACGTTGTTCCCTTTGTCATCGGTATGTTACTTGCTCGAGATTCGATCGTCGGTATCTTAATACCTAGTTAAATATCGTTACCGGCAAGTCTATTTACTCATTCCGTAATGCATCATCCTGCAACTAACTCATTAGTCACATTGCTTGCAAGGCTTGTAGTGATGTGCATTACCGTGAGGACCCAGAGATACCTCTTTGACAATCGGAGTGACAGATCCTAATCTTGATCTATGCCAACTCAACAAGTACCATCGGAGACACCTATAGAGCACCTTTATAATCACCCAGTTACGTTGTGACGTTTGGTAGCACACAAAGTGTTCCTTCGGTATTCGGGAGTTGCATAATCTCATAGTCAGAGGAACATGTATAAGTCATGAAGAACGCAGTAGCAACAAACTAAACGATCATCGTGCTAAGCTAACGGAATGGGTCAAGTCAATCACATCATTCTCTAATTATGTGATCCCATTAATCAAATGACAACTCATGTATATGGCTAGGAAACTTAACCATCTTTGATTCAACGAGCTAGTGAAGTACAGGCATACTAGTGACACTATGTTTGTCTATGTATTCACACATGTACTAAGTTTTCGATTAATACAATTCTAGCATGAATAATAAATATTTATCATGATATAAGGAAATAAATAATAACTTTATTATTGCCTCTAGGGCATATTTCCTTCAGTCTCCCACTTGCACTAGAGTCAATAATCTAGTTCACATCTTTATGTGATTAGTTCACATCTCCATGTGACTAATGCCCAAAGGGTTTACTAGAGTCAATAATCTAGTTCACATTGCTATGTGATTAACACCCAAAGAGTGATCATGTTTTGCTTGTGAGAGAAGTTTAGCCTACGGGTCTGCAACATTCAGATCTGCATGTACTTCGCAAATTTGTATGTCTACAATGCTCTGCATGGAGCTACTCTAGCTAATTGCTCACACTTTCAATATGTATCCAGATCGAGACTTAGAGTCATCTAGATCGATGTAAAAATCTTGCATCGACGTAACTCTTTACGACGAACTCTTTTTATCACCTCCATAACCGAGAAATATTCCCTTAGTCCTCTAAGGATAATTTTTACCGCTGTCCAGTGATCTACTCCTAGATCACTATTGTACTCCCTTGCCAAAGAGATGCTAAGGTATACAATAGGACTGGTAAACGACATAGCATACTTTTATAGAACCTATGACTGAGGCATAGGGAATGACTTTTAATTCTCTTTCTATTTTCCACTGTGGTCGGGTCTTGAGTTTTTACTCAACTTCACACCTTGCAACACACACAAGAACTCCTTCTTTGAATTTTCCATTTTGAACTACTTCAAAACCTTGTCAAGGTATGTACTCATTGAAAAAACGTATCAAGCGTCTTGATCTATCTCTATAGATCTTGATGCTCAATGTGTAAGCAGCTTCATCGAGGTCGTTCTTTGAAAAACTCTATTCAAACACTCCTTTATGCTTTCCAGAAAATTCTACATTATTTCTGATCAACAATATGTCATTCACATATACTTATCAGAAATGTTGTAGTGCTCCCACTCACTTTCTTGTAAATACAGGCTTCACTACAAGTCTGTATAAAACCATATGCTTTGATCAACGCATCAAAGCATATATTCCAACTCCGAGATGCTTGCACCAGTCCATAGATGGATCGCTGGAGCTTGCACATTTTTGTTAGCACCTTTAGGATCGACAAAACCTTCTGGTTGCATCATATACAACTCTTCTTTAAGAAATCCATTAAGGAATGTAGTTTTGACATCCATTTGCCAGATTTCATAAGATGTGGCAATTTGCTAACATGACTTGGACAGACTTAAGCATCGCTACAGTGAGAAAATCTCATCGTAGTCAACACCTTGAACTTTGTCAAAAATCTTCTTCAACAAGTCTAGCTTTATAGATAGTAACATTACTATCAGCGTTCGTCTTCCTCTTGAAGATCCATTTATTCTTAATGACTCGCCGATCATCGGGCAAGTCAATCAAAGTCCATACTTTGTTCTCATACATGGATCCCATCTCAGATTTCATGGCCTCAAGCCATTTCACAGAATCTGGGCTCATCGTCGCTTCTTCATAGTTCGTAGGTTCGTCATGGTCAAGTAACATGACATCCAGAATAGGATTACCGTACCACTCTGGTGCGGATCTCACTCTGGTTGACCTACGAGGTTCGATAGTAACTTGATCTGAAGTTACATGATTACCGTCATTAGCTTCCTCACTAATTGGTGCAGGAGTCACAGGAACAGATTTCTGTGATGAACTACTTTCCAATAAGGGAGCAGGTACAGTTACCTCATCAAGTTCTACTTTTCTCCCACTCACTTATTTTGAGATAAAATCCTTCTCTAGAAAGGATCCATTCTTAGTAACGAATGTCTTGCCTTCAGATCTGTGATATTGTACCCAATTGTCTCCTTTGGGTATCCTATGAAGACACATTTCTCCGATTTGGATTTGAGCTTATCAGGATGAAACTTTTTCACATAAGCATCGCAACCCCAAATTTAAGAAACGACAACTTTGGTTTCTTGCCAAACCACAGTTCATATGGCGTCGTCTCAACGGATTTAGATGGTGCCCTATTTAACATGAATGCAGCTGTCTCTAATGCATAACCCCAAAACGATAGTGGTAAATTGGTAAGAGACATCATAGATTGCACCATATCTAATAAAGTACGGTTACGATGTTCAGACACACCATTATGCTGTGGTGTTCCAGGTGGCGTGAGTTGCGAAACTATTCCGCATTGTTTCAAATGAAGACCAAACTCATAACTCAAATATTCTCCTCCACGATCAGATCATAGAAACTTTATTTTCTTGTTATGATGATTTTCCACTTCACTCTGAAATTATTTGAACTTTTCAAATGTTTCAGATTTATGTTTCATCAAGAAGATATACCCACATCTTACTCAAATCATCTGTGAAGGTCAGAAAATAACGATACCTGCCGCGAGCCTCAACACTCATCGGATTGCATACATCAGTATGTGTTATTTCCAACAAGTCTGTTGCTCGCTCCATTGTTCCTGAGAACGGAGTCTTAGTCATCTTGCCCATGAGGCATGGTTCGCAAGCATCAACTGATTCATAATCAAGTGATTCCAAAAGCCCATCATCATGGATTTTCTTCATGCACTTTACACCAATATGACCTAAACGACAGTACCACAAATAAGTTGCACTATCATTGTTAACTTTGCATCTTTTGGCTTCAATATTATGAATATGTGTATCACTACGATCGAGATTCAATAAACCATTCATCTTGGGTGTATGACCATTGAAGGTTTTATTCATGTAAGTAGAACAACAATTATTCTCTGACTAAATGAATAACCGTATTGAAATAATCATGATCAAATCATATTCATGCTTAACGCAAACACCAAATAAAATTTATTTTTGTTTCAACACTAAGCCCGAAAGTATAGGGAGTCTGCGATGATGATCATATCAATCTTGGAACCACTTCCAACACACATCGTCACTTCGCCCTTAACTAGTCTCTGTTCATTCTGCAACTCCCGTTTCGAGTTACTAATCTTAGCAACTGAACTAGTATCAAATACTAAGGGGTTGCTATAAACACTAGTAAAGTATACATCAATAACATGTATATCAAATATACCTTTGTTCACTTTGCCATCCTTCTTATCCGCCAAATACTTGGGGCAGTTCTGCTTCCAGTGACCAGTCCCTTTGAAGTAGAAGCACTTAGTCTCAGGCTTAGGTCTAGAGTTGGGCTTCTTCACTTGAGCAACAACTTGCTTGCCATTCTTCTTGAAGTTCCCCTTCTTCCCTTTGAACTCTTCTTGAAACTAGTGGTCTTGTCAACCATCAACACTTTATGCTTTTCTTGATTTCTACCTTCGTCGATTTCAGCATCACGAAGAGCTTGGGAATCATTTCCATTATCCCTTGCATATTATAGTTCATCACGAAGTTCCAGTAACTCGGTGATAGTGACTAGAGAACTCTGTCAATCACTATCTTATCTGGAAGATTAACTCCCACTTGATTCAAGTGATTGTAGTACTCAGACATTCTGAGCACATGCTCACTAGCTAAGCTATTCCCCTCCATCTTGTAGGCAAAGTACTGTTAGAGGTCTCATACCTCTTGACACGGGCATGAGTATGAAATACCAATTTTAACTCTTGGAACATCTTATATGCTCCGTGGCGTTCAAAACATTTTTGAAGTTCCGGTTCTAAGCCGTAAAGCATGGTGCACTAAACTATCAAGTAGTCATCATACCGAGCTTTGTCAAACATTCATAACGTCTGCATATGCTCCTGCAATAGGTCCGTCACCTAGCGGTGCATCAAGGACATAATTCTTCTGTGCAGCAATGAGGATAATCCTCAGATCACGGACCTAGTCCGCATCATTGCTACTATAATCTTTCAACATAGTTTTTCTCTAGGAACATATCAAAAAATAAATGGGGAAGCTACATCGCGAGCTATTGATCTACAACATAGATATGCAAATACTATCAGGACTAAGTTCATGATAAATTAAAGTTCAATTAATCATATTACTTAAGAGCTCCCACTTAGATAGACATCCCTCTAATCATCTAAGTGATCACGTGATCCATATCAACTAAACCATAACCGATCATCACGTGAAATGGAGTAGTTTTCAATGGTGAACATCACTATGTTGATCATATCTACTATATGATTCATGCACGACCTTTCGGTCTCAGTGTTTCGAGGCCATATCTACATATTCTAGGCTCGTCAAGTTTAACCTGAGTATTCTTCGTGTGCAAAACTGTCTTACACCCATTGTAGATGAACGTTGAGCTTATCACACCCGATCATCACGTGGTGTCTCGGCACGATGAAGTTTGGCAATGGTGCATACTTAGGGAGAACACTTATACCTTGAAATTTAGTGAGGGATGCATAAAGGATAAACATCACATGCAATCAAAATATGTTACATGATATGGCCATGATCATCTTGCGCCTTTGATCTCCATCTCCAAAGTACCATCATGATCTCTATCGTCACCGGCATGACACCATGATCTCCATCATCTTGATCTCTATCAATGTGTCATCGCATGGTCGTCTCACCAACTATTGCTATCGCATAGCATAAAGTAAAGCAATTATTTGGCGCTTGCATCTTATGCAATAAAGAGACAACCATAAGGCTTCTGCCAGTTGCTGATAACTTCAACAAAACATGATCATCTCATACAACAACTTATATTTTATCACGTCTTGACCATATCACATCACAACAAGCCCTGCAAAAACAAGTTATACATCCTCTACTTTGTTGTTGCAAGTTTTACGTGGCTGCTATAGGCTGAGCAAGAACCGATCTTACCTACGCATCAAAAACCAGAATGCCGTATAGTGATTGCTTTTTGATCTTCAAAAAGAACCCTGTTCATTGAATCCGATTCAACTAAAGCTGGAGAAACAGACACCCACTAGCCACCTGTGTGCGAAGCACGTCGGTAGAACCAGTCTCGCGTAAGCGTACGCGTAATGTCGGTCTGGGCCGCTTCATCCAACAATGCCGCTGAATCAAGAATCAACTAGTGACGGCAAGCAATATGTATATACCCACGCCCACAACTCCTTTGTGTTCTACTCGTGCATATGACATCTATGCATAAACCTGGATCGGATGCCACTGTTGGGGAACGTAGTAATTTCAAAAAAATTCCTATGCACACGCAGGATAATGGTGATGTATAGCAACGAGAGGGGAGAGTGTGTCCACGTACCCTCGTAGACCGAAAGCGGGAGCATTAGCACAACGCGGTTGATGTAGTCGTATGTCTTCACGATCCGACCGATCCAAGTACTGAACATACGCAACCTCCGATTTCAGCACATGTTCAGCTCGATGACGTCCCACGAACTCCAATCCAGCAGAGCTTCACGGGAGAGTTTCATCAGCACGACGGTGTGATGACGGTGATGATGATGGTACCGACGCAGGGCTTCGCCTAAGCACCGCTACGATATGACCGAGGTGGATTATGGTGGAGGGGGGCACCGCACACGGTTAAGAACAATGTCAACTAGTGTTTCCATGGGGTGCCCCCTCCCTCGTATATAAAGGAGTGGAGGAGGGGGAGGGCCGGCCCTCTACTATGGCGCGCCCTCGGGCGTCCTATTCCCACCGGGAGTAGGATTCCCCCCTTCCATGTAGTAGGAGTAGGAGAGAAGGAAAGGGAAAAGAGAAGAGAATGAAGGAGGGGGTGCCGCCCCTCCCCTAGTCCAATCCGTACTAGGCCTTGGGGGCGTGCAGCCTCCCCTCTCTATTTCCCCTAAAGCCCAATAAGGCCCATATACTCCCCGATGAATTCCCGTAACTCTCCGGTACTCCGATAAACACCCGAACCACTCAGAACCTTTCCGATGTCCGAATATAGCCTTCCAATATATCGATCTTTATGTCTCGAACATTTCGAGACTTCTCGTCATGTCCCTGATCTCATTCGGGACTCCGAACAACCTTCGATACATCAAAACACATAAACTCATAATACCGATCGTCACCGAACATTAAGCGTGCGGACCCTACGGGTTCGAGAACTATGTAGACATGACCGAGACTCATCTCCGGTCAATCACCAACAGCGGAACCTGGATGCTCATATTGGCTCCTACATATTCTACGAAGATCTTTATCGATCAAACCGCATAACGGTATACGTTGTTCCCTTTGTCATCGGTATGTTACTTGACCGAGATTCGATCATCGGTATCTCAATACCTAGTTCAATCTCGTTACCGGCAAGTCTCTTTACTCTTTCTGTAATGCATCATCCCGCAACTAACTCATTAATCACATTGCTTGCAAGGCTTATAGTGATGTGCATTACCGAGAGGGCCCAAAGATACCTCTCTGATAATCAGAGTGACAAATCCTAATCTCGATCTATGCCAACTCAACAAGTACCATCGAGGACACCTGTAGAGCACCTTTATAATCACCCAGTTACGTTGTGACGTTTGGTAGCACACAAAGTGTTCCTCCGGTATTCGGGAGTTGCATAATTTCATAGTCAGAGGAACATGTATAAGTCATGAAGAAAGCAGTAGCAACAAACTAAAAGATCATCGTGCTAAGCTAACGGAATGGGTCAAGTCAATCACATCATTCTCTAATGATGTGATCCCGTTAATCAAATGACAACTCATGTATGTGGCTAGGAAACTTAACCATCTTTGATTCAACGAGCTAGTGAAGTAGAGGCATACTAGTGACACTCTGTTTGTCTATGTATTCACACATGTACTAAGTTTTCGATTAATACAATTCTAGCATGAATAATAAACATTTATCATGATATAAGGAAATAAATAATAACTTTATTATTGCCTCCATGGCACATTTCCTTCACTATACGCACTAACCACCACGGGGGAACAAATATGGGCACTTGGCGTCGTAGTATCAGCCGAAGGTTTTTCAGACGTCCAGTTCAGCATTTTGGCCGGGCCGGATCGCGCCATCCAGGCAGAGGTGGTGCTTCTATTCGCTTGCACACAACGACCCAGAGTGCATAGGGCGATTGGCCCAAGACCCCTAAGTGCTTAGGATGTAGACCAGCGGGGACCTCTCTGCTCAGCCTAGGTAGGGCTGCGACGTGTTGATCTTCTGAGGCCGGGCATTGACCTAGGAAATTGTGTCCGGCCAGAGTAATCAAGCGTGTTGGGTAATGTGGTGCACCCCTGCAGGGAAAATTATCTATTTGAATAGCTGTGTCCATGATAAAGGACACTCGGAGTGGTATCCTGATCTATTACAACTAGAAATGGATACTTGAGATATGTTATGGATATGTTGGCTCCGGGATTGCTTCCTCGTAGGGAATCGAGGAAGGATCTCTAGGCATTAATGCTACAGCATTCTTGTTAAATATAAATTGCTATTCTGTACTCTTCTGAATGCAGTAAGATGCTTGGAGATGCTTGAAGATGCTAGTCTTCGATGGGCTAGACTTTCCCCTCTCTTTTGGTATTCTGCAGTTCAGTCCACAGATACAACCCATTCCTTTGATATTGTTGCATACTTAGTATAGATCTAATGTAAGTCTTGCGAGTACCTTGGATGAGTACTCACGGTTGCTTTGCTACCTCTTTCCCCTATACCCGGTTTGCTGCGATCAGATGGTGGATCCCAAGAGCTAGATGCCACCCCTGTCGACTACTACAACTACTACCCAGAGGGTGCCTACTACTACGTGGAGACCGCCAACGACCAGGAGTAGTTAGGAGGTCCCGCGCAGGAGGCCTTGTCTCTTCGATCATTGATGTTTGTGCTAGCCTTCTTAAGGCAAAACTTGTTTAACTTATGTCTATACTCAGATATTGTTGCTTCTGCTGACTCGCTTGTGTATCGAGCTTGTATTCGAGCCCTCGAGGCCCCTGGCTTGTAATATGGAGCTTGTATGACTTTCATTTGTGTTTAGAGTTGTGTTGTGATATATTCCTGTGAGTCCCTGATCTTGATCGTATATGTTTGTATGTATGATTAGCGTATGGTTGAGGTTGTCACAGAAACCGAGGATAGGCTCCCGCTAGAATAGGCTTAAATGGGCCATCCCATCAAACGCTTGCGTGGGCGTCATGTACGAGTAGGCCTTTAATGAGCACGACCCGAATATGAAATGCTTACAAAGACACACAAGAAAAATGTCAAATCATAAATTTTAGATCTTTTTTATTAATTAAGTTTAACGAATTTAGATAATTTCCTTATGGACTTAAGAGACATAGACAAGGGTCCATTTATCATAAATATCATGGTTGGTAGATGGCCTATTTTTATGATTTCGATAAGTATTTGAACTTGTGTGAGCTTAGTTTGCCTTTTCTGAATGGTATGATAATTAACACATTTTCCTATAAAGTACTTAAACCAACGGGCAAATTAGGCAACTCAATCTGCTCGGCCCATCTCGCCTCTAGCTCCACTTTTCTATGAGTGGGCCATGACCCATGTAGTTTGTGTCAAATCACCATTTCCCCATCAGCTCTCACTAACATGTGGGTTCGTCCCATGTTTTATACGAATTGCGAGCCCACATGTCATGCCCATCATTTGGACTCGCCGCTACTACCTGCTACGTTGTCGTCGTATATAACCCGCCTCGCCTCCACCCTCTCATCTTTTCCCATGCCATCACATATGTCCAATAGCTAGCCATGCCAGCGCTACAATCAGAGCTCTCTCAACCCCTCGATAATTTTTCCCATGACACCGCTAACCCGTCGTCTCTTCCGTAGTTAATTTTGTTGCGCCACTGAGGTAGACCTGTTTGGATGATTCTTGGACTCAAACGTTCATCTCTTTGAGGCCTACCCATATATGAAATTTCTTAGAACTTCTATTTTGTTCTTGTTGCCATGTATGGGAATTAATTGTGATCTTGTCATTGAGACAATGAGGTATTAGGGTCATCTTTGGTAACTTAGTCACAATAATGAATAGAAGGGTGGATGTTCTATGACCTCACAATGTCATAGACAAACAAATTTGTCACTTCAATGTCTTTTAATATGTTAATTCAAATCGATGGAGTGTGTAGTAAGGCATGGAAGAATATTCAATTGAGGGCTCAAGTCATGTGGGACAACTCGAGGCCAACTCCAAGCTTCTATTTCTCTAAGGGATCGAAGTCATTCCAGACTCCTCGGACTCGACCCTAGGCTCCCATAGTGAGTTCTAGGGATACAATGCACTCCTCGTTCTTGTATTCAAGTCTAAGTGAATGAGGGTACATGCGTATGGCGGCTTTCATAGGCTAGTAGTCCTGGAAAACGATGAAGGCCACCCTTTGGTGGTGGTAGATGGGAGAGGTATTTGGGCCATAGTTGAAGTGGCTTGGAAGTACCAAGTAAAATCAATTCCTAAGAGGTACTGTAGTAGACAAAGTAGATCTTAGTGGAGAATTGTGCAAAAAGGTCATAATTCACAACTCAGAAGTACTGGGTAATAAATCTGTGGAGGAACAATGCCTATACTTAGAGAAGCAAACCGGTAAGAGACGAGAGTGCAAATAAAATGTTTTTCTTGGAGGTGTTGGAGATAGCAGAGAATTGTCTCAAGTGGATATGGTTGGTAGCACCGAAACAAAAAGGTGTGTTAGTTCCCATGCCATGAAAACCTAGTTTAGAATGAAATAGTACCACTAAGTTCTCGATTGTATATTGCAAATATACCCGAGATACAATAATAATTTATTGTTATATTTCGATGTTCATAACTAAGTTTATATTTTAGTGTTATAATTGCAATGATTATTGAATATGTTATTTGGAGGAAGACTCAACTGTCTGTGTGGAAACATAAAAACCAAATGAATCCCTAGTCATGCCTATAGGACTAGCTCAGCTATTGATGATGATCTTGTCTCCAGATCATGGATATTATTAAAGTAACAAGGATGCCATTAGTAATGAGAACATTATTATCAAAACAATGGTGTTGGATAGACCCAACTTATGAATTAGTGCGATATAACATCATTATTATGTTGTCGGTATTTCTATATTTAGATGTTAACGCTTACTTACGTCCTTAGTGTTGGGAAGCGAATCATGGAAAAAAATCGATGCTGACGCAAAAATCTATCCATGAAGATGCATAGCAATGAGGGGGAGAGTGTGTCTAAATACCCTCGTAGACCGAAAGCGGAAGCGTTTGACAACGCGGTTGATGTAGTCGAACTTCTTCTAGCTCCGACCGATCAAGCACCGAACGTACGACACCGCCGAGTTCTGCACATGTCCAGCACGATGACGTCCCTCGCCTTCTTGATCCAACAAGGTGTCGAGGTAGTATATGAGTTCCATCGGCACGACGGCATAGTGACGGTGATGGTGAAGTGATTCTTGCAGGGCTTCGCCTAAGCACTGCAAAACTATGACCGAGGGTGTAAACTATGGAGGGGGCGCCGCACACGGCTAACAATTGATGTTGTGTGTTTTAGGCGCCCCCTATCCTCATATATATATATAGGTGGGAGGGAGAGGGGAGAGTCCAAGGGGGCGCCCCAAGTGGGGCCGAATCCCACTTGGGCTCCTGCCCTGGTTCGTCCCCCTCCCCCCTTCCTTGTATAGGCGCCAGGGGAAGGAAGGGGGAGGTGGCGCCCCCTGTCGGTGTCAAAACCGGCGAATCTCGGGTAGGGGGTCCCGAACTGTGCGTCTAAGGCGGATGGTAACAGGAGGCAGGGGACACAATGTTTCCCCAGGTTCGGGCCCTCTCGATGGAGGTAATACCCTACGTCCTGCTTGATTGATCTTGATGATATGAGTATTACAAGAGTTGATCTACCACGAGATCGTAGAGGCTAAACCCTAGAAGCTAGCCTATGATTCTGATTGTTTCTTGTCCTACGGACTGAACCCTCCAGTTTATATAGACACCGGAGGGGGCTAGGGTTACACAGAGTTGGTTACAAGGGAGGAGATCTACATATCCGAATTGCCAAGCTTGCCTTCCACGCAAAGGAGAGTCCCACCCGGACACGGGACAAAGTCTTCAGTCTTGTATCTTCATAGTCCAATAGTCCGGCCAAAGTATATAGTTCGGCTGTCCGAGGACCCCCTAATCCAGGACTCCCTCAGTAGCCCCCGAACCAGGCTTCAATGACTATGAGTCCGGCGCGCAGATTGTCTTCGGCATTGCAAGGCGGGTTCTTCTCCAAATTCCGAATACCTATCGAGTAGTGTCCGACTTCCCATGAATGTTGCACTCCTTGGCTTCTGCGCCTAATAATGGCTATCCTCCACGTGTTGAGCGAATGCGAGAAGTCGGGGCATTTTTACACTTGCCACCCTAACCATGCGAGTAAATCGTCTATTTAAAGAGAAGGGGATCCTCAGATCCAGATCACACCATCTTCCCACAGCGAGCATCCATCGGAGCGCGCCCGGAAAAAGTCCATCCCATCATGGCCGGCCATCGCAACTCCTCCTCTCGCTCCCGTAGCCCTAAGCCAAGTGATTGGAAGAAGTGTTTTGTCCCCCATAGTAAATTAGTAGAGTTACAGACCCAGGGGTTTCTCCCGCCAGCGTATATGGTCCCCGTTCGAGCCGGACTTGCCACATACAACGGTGGGGAGAAAGCGGAGAGCTTTCCCAACCCATCCATGGGGGAGCAGGTATGCCTTGTCCCTTACTTACTAAGGGGCTTGGATTTCCAATCCATCCATTCCTCCACGGGCTCCTGGAGTTCTACGGCCTCCAGCTGCATAACTTTACTCCCGCCTCCATATTACACATCACTGGTTACGTTGCCTTTTGCGAGCTGTTTTTGGGCTATGAATCTCATTTCGAGCTATGGAAGAGGCTATTCTACCTCATACCCTGTACACAAGAGGGGTCACTATATCAAGTGGGTGGAGCCGAGATATGGCGCATCACCGAGACCGGATACCTGTCCGGTACTCCAAAGAAGACATCCGAAGACTGGCCTTCGGAGTGGTTTTATATGGAGGACGCCCCTCTTCCGGATCCTATTCGGATGGGCCTTCCTGAGTTCAATAACGCCCCTCTGAAGAAATGCCGCAGCTGGTGCCCTCGGGACCCCCAGGAGGAAGATGACAGAGAGGTCCTTTAACTGATGGGACGGATAAAAATGCTAGCCAAATCAGGATTGACAATAATTGAGGTTATGTCAGCATGTATAATGCGGGGGGTGCAGCCACTTAAATATCGGGGACAACCCATGTGGCACTTCAATGGAGAAGACGATGCCACCCGCTGCAGTCGTAAGGGATCGGACTCCGTCGCTGCTCTAGCGAAAATACTATCTGATCTATATAAGGGAGAGGAAGAGGAGTTCATCCGCATCAAGCCATGGGATGGGTTCTCCATGTACAACCCCCCAAACTGGGTGAGCTGCTACTTTCTACTCCAGACCTTCCCGCATTCTTCGTCATGAGTATTTACCTTGCTATTTCATAGCAGGAAGTGCGAAAAGCTATAAGGGAGATCCACAGCCCGCCTCCACAACCAGAGGACCCTAACCGGGCCCTCGACCCCGGACTCGAAGAAGATCCGGACACATTTGTGGAGCTCATCGACAGGACGTTCTATTAGTTAAGATGCAATGGTGCCTTGGTGGCCATCATAGCCGATTATCCTGGACTGCTCCCTGCATCGCATGTAAGTAAAACTGAAGTCCCAACTTCCGAGAAGGATTCCCCTTTTTTATTATCGCACTTCACCTACCGCACACATATGGTGTCTTATAGGGAAGGCCCCCGGGACGCCACGCCGAACCCGCGGTGACTCGCTGTAGGATCTAGAAGTAGATGTGTCTAGAGGGCGGGTGATTAGACACTTAGTGCTAAAGTTGCAGTTTGAGTGGAGTTTTAGGCACAATTTCAACATACACAATACATATCAAGCAAGCATGCAAAGAGTATATGAGCAGCGGAATGTAAAGCATGCAACTTGCAAGAATGTAAGGGGAAGGGTTTGGAGAATTCAAACGCAATTGGAGACATGGATGTTTTTCCCGTGGTTCGGATAGGTGGTGCTATCCTACATCCACGTTGATGGAGACTTCAACCCACGGAGATTTCACCACACGAAGGGTAACGGTTGGCTCCACCCACGAAGGGTAACGGTTGCGCGAGTCCACGGAGGGCTCCACCCACGAAGGGTAATGGTTGCGCGAGTCCACGGAGGGCTCCACCCACGAAGGGTCCACGAAGAAGCAACCACCCACGAAGGGTCCACGAAGAAGCAACCACCCACAAAGGGTCCACGAAGAAGCAACCTTGTCTATCCCACCATGGCCATCGCCCACGAAGGACTTGCCTCACTAGCGGTAGATCTTCACGAAGTAGGCGATCTCCTTGCCCTTACAAACTCCTTGGTTCAACTCCACAATCTTGTCGGAGGCTCCCAAGTAACACCTAGCCAATCTAGGAGACACCACTCTCCAAGAAGTAACAAATGGTGTGTAGGTAATGAACTCCTTGCTCTTGTGCTTCAAATGATAGTCTCCCCAACACTCAACTCTCTCTCATAGGATTTGGATTTTGTGGAAAGAAGATTTGAGTGGAAAGCAACTTGGGAAGGCTAGAGATCAAGATTCATATGGTAGGAATGGAATGTCTTGATCTCAACACATGAGTAGGTGGTTCTCTCTCAGAACATATGAGTTGGAATTGTGTATGTGTTCTGATAGCTCTCTCCACGAATGAAGAGGAGGTGGAGGGGTATATATAGCCTCCACACAAAATCCAACCGTTACACACAGTTTTCCAATCTCGGTGGGACCGAATCAACAAACTCGGTCGGACCGAAAAGGTAAACCTAGTGACCGTTAGAGATTTTCGGTGGGACTGACATGCAACTCGGTAGGACCGATATGGTTAGGGTTTGGGCATAACGTAATCTCGGTGAGACCGATTACACAAACTCGGTGAGACCGATTTTGGTAATTAGCTAACCAGAGAGTTGGTCAGGCAAACTCGGTGGGACCGATTTGCTCTTTCGGTGAGACCGAAAAGTTACAAAAAGGAAACACTGAATTTACATTGCAATCTCGGTGGGACCGATTCGCTCTTTCGGTGAGACCGAAAAGTTACGAAAGGGAAACAGAGAGTTTGCAATCCCATCTCGGTGAGACCGAGATCCCTATCGGTAGAACCGAATTGCTAGGGTTTGGCAGTGGCTTATGACAAGTGAAACTCGGTGGCGCCGGATAGGAATAATCGGTAGGTCCGAGTTTGGCTTTGGGTTTAGGTCATATGTGGAAGTGGGAAAGTAGCTGAGGATTTTGGAGCATATCATTAAGCACATGAAGCAAGAGGCTCATTAAGCAACACCTCATCCCTCCTTGATAGTATTGGCTTTTCCTATGGACTCAATGTGATCTTGGATCACTAAAATGTAAAATGAAGAGTCTTGAGCTTGAAGCTTTAGCCAATCCTTTGTCCTTAGCATCTTGAAGGAGTTCCCACAACCTTTAGTCCATGCCACTCCATTGTTGAACTTATCTGAAACATACTAGATAGAAACATTAGTCCAACAAGAGATATGTTGTCATCAATTACCAAAACCACCTAGGGAGCACTTGTGCTTTCACTCGCCAACAAGGAGCACCATTGCCGGGTAGGCTTAAAAGGAAGGCGGTCAGGACTGAGACGCCGTCGCAAAGTTATGAAAAAGAACCCCACTCCGTGGTTGTCGTCTTTTAAAATATAATAACGTCCATGGTTCCTGACAGGAAAAACGCTCGCCGGACCATATCCGGAGAGCCTGCTGGCCAAGCTTCCACCAGCCGGGCTCCAGAGGCGGACTTAGAGGCAGATGCTAATGTGGGGCCAACATCGGATGTTCCTCCTACTGAGGATGCGGATAGGCTATCCGCTACGCATTCCAAAGTGGAGAGCGCCATGAATCACAGGCGTCGCTGGGCCGTACTCCGCGATGCTTGTTTCTCTCAAGAGGCGTTCGATGCCTTCAACTCAGGAGATGCGTATATCCGAGCTGCTCAAAATGGTCTTGCCCGAGCCGCGGACCAGTATGTGAAGGTTATACGGGTAAGAAAATCTAATAATTATGTATATGAGTAGCCCCTGAGACTTGAAACAGTTGGTCACAACTGATTTAAGGATCATTGTTTGTGTAGGTTCTTACGGAGAAGAATTCCCAATTGTCTCAAGAGCTGGAGGAGTGCAAAGCCCAGCTATGGGCCGCTGTTGCCGCAATGAAGGAGTCCGGAAAGGCCCCATCTGGTAACACTTGTTTCTATCTAGAAGATTGACATGTACCAGTTAGTATTCGACATGCATGCGAATCTAACAATAGATTCTGTAGATGATCCCGAAGTGAATCCGGAGGTCGTGCGAGGGGAAGAGTGTTGGGGAACGTAGTAATTTCAAAAAAAAATCCTATGCACACGCAAGATCATGGTGATGCATAGCAACGAGAGGGGGAGAGTGTGATCTACGTACCCTTGTAGATCGACAACGGAAGCGTTAACTTGGTTGATGTAGTCGTACGTCTTCACGGCCCGACCGATCAAGCACCGAAACTACGGCACCTCCGAGTTCTAGCACACGTTCAGCTCGATGACGATCCCCGGACTCCGATCCAGCAAAGTGTCGGGGAAGAGTTCCGTCAGCACAACGGCGTGGTGACGATCTTGATGTACTACCGTCGCAGGGCTTCGCCTAAGCACCCCTACAATATTATCGAGGACTATGGTGGAAGGGGGCACCGCACACGGCTAAGAATATGATCACGTGGATCAACTTGTGTGTCTAGGGGTGCCCCTTGCCTCCGTATATAAAGGATCCAAGGGGGGGTACGGCCGGCCCTAGTAGGAGGCGCGCAGGAGGAGTCCTACTCCTATCGGGAGTAGGACTCCCCTCCCTTTCCTTGTCCAAGTAGGGGAGGGGGAAGGAGAGAAGGAAAAGGGGGGGGGGGCGCCGCCCCTCCCTCCTTGTCCAATTCGGACTAGGGGGAGAGGGGGCGCGCGGCCTGCCCTGACAGCCCCTCCTCTTCTCCACTTTAGGCCCATGAGGCCCATTAACCCCCCAGGGGGTTCCGGTAACCCCCGGTGCTCCGGTTTTATCCGAAACTTCCCCGGAACACTTCCGGTGTCCGAATATAGCCGTCCAATATATCAATCTTTATGTCTCGACCATTTCGAGACTCCTCGTCATGTCCGTGATCACATCCGGGACTCTGAACTAACTTCGGTACATCAAAACTCATAAACTCATAATATAACTGTCATCGAAACCTTAAGCGTGCGGACCCTACGGGTTCGAGAACAATATAGACATGACCGAGACACGTCTCCGGTCAATAACCAATAGTGGAACCTGGATGCTCATATTGGCTCCTACATATTCTACGAAGATCTTTATCGGTCAGACCGCATAACAACATACGTTGTTCCCTTTGTCATCGGTATGTTACTTGCCCGAGATTCGATCGTCGGTATCCCATACTTAGTTCAATATCGTTACCGGCAAGTCTCTTTACTCGTTCCGTAATACATCATCCCACAACTAGTTCATTAGTTGCAATGCTTGCAAGGCTTCAGTGATGTGCATTACCGAGAGGGCCCAGAGATACCTCTTCGACAATCGGAGTGACAAATCCTAATCTCGAAATACGCCAACCCAACATGTACCTTTGGAGACACCTGTAGAGCACCTTTATAATCACCCAGTTACGTTGTGACGTTTGGTAGCACACAAAGTGTTCCTCCGGCAAACGGGAGTTGCATAATCTCATAGTCATAGGAACATGTATAAGTCATGAAAAAAGCAATAGCAACATACTAAATGATCGGGTGCTAAGCTAATGGAATGGGTCATGTCAATCAGATCATTCACCTAATGATGTGATCCCGTTAATCAAATAACAACTCTTTGTCCAGGGTTAGGAAACATAACCATCTTTGATTAACGAGCTAGTCAAGTAGAGGCATACTAGTGACACTCTGTTTGTCTATGTATTCACACATGTATTATGTTTCTGGTTAATACAATTCTAGCATGAATAATAAACATTTATCATGATATAAGGAAATAAATAATAACCTTTATTATTGGCCTCTAGGGCATATTTCCTTCAAGAGCAATATGCTCAATGACAGCTAAAGGCCGGCGAGCGCGTGCTTACGTAGGTCAGGCGGAGAGAAACGATCTCCCAGATGCCAATACCCGGCTGGGCGTTGAACTGAACGATGTTCGGGCCCAGCTTGCTGACTCCGTAAAGGAGAATAAGAGGCTTTGACGCGGCATTTTTAGTAAGTGCTTGAACGAACTTTTATAGAGTTCGGCGAAGAAACTGGCTAACAGAGTTATATCTGTAGGTATGCTGACGGGTCGTCCCGCAGAGGAGATGCCCGGGTTGCGGGTGATCTTCTGCCAGAGCTCTCAACTGCACGAACAAGTTCAGCAGGTGATGCAGGGCATTGCCCAAGCCTTGTGGCCATCCGCCTCCCTGCCAGGAGGCATGGGGGAGCTTGTAGAGATGCTCAAGGGGCGCGGCGGCGCTTTCGATTATGGAAGATATCAGCCTGCCGACACAACAAGGTGCAAGGGAAGCCTGGGCCATGGTGAAGACGCGATATACCAAGGCAAGACCCGAACCACATGGCCGAGGTCGGACCTGTGGGGTCATATGGGAAAGAGATCCCCCGTCATTTGGTGTATGACCAGGTTAAATTAGCCGCAAAGTATTCCCAACAGGATTGTAGGCTAGACAGCTCTGTTGGATGGTATAGAAGAAGAATATAGTCAGTCTAAGTGACTGTGTACTTCAATTGACATATATTGGTCTAGCCGGATTGTAAATCATTTGTCATGGCGGACCTTTTTCTTCGACCTCCGGACCCGACAGTCCGGAGTGTATCCGAATACCTGCTCGGTTATGTAAAAACCGGGGTACATGCGTGGAAACCAGGCGTAGGGGTCATAAGTGCTTGAACAGACAAGTACCCAACTAGCTATGTTATATTACATGGATAGTAAGAAACATCTTCCAGGGAGAATAGTTCCGTTAAGGGTTCCTTTCCCTGGGTACGCATGCATTAATGTGCATGTCCGAACTGAAAAGAGACGCGGGATATAGACATCTGGGGGCATGTATTACAATAAATAAAAGTCATCTTTTGTCCACCGACCGAATATTCCCTTAAGAACGCTAGCTTTCGGCTTCACCCAGTCTGAGGTACACATCCGGCTGAACCCCAGTAACAATCGCAGAGGTGCTCCCCTTATGCCTAGCCGAATTAAGGCGTAGGGCATAAACACAAGAGCCAGGCAACCCAGCTTGGCCAAAACTTAAGTCACATTGATGCATATAATGACGAAGAAAAGGTACATGTGGAAAAGTAACACATGTGCGGGGGCATAGATCCCGGAACATAGTTATATTAAGCTTCTGTATAGGAAGCCCCGGTATAATGAGCATGCTTAGCGTGTCAAGATTGTGCAGTCAAGACGCATTTTAACCTTTTAAGGCCATGAATAGAAAGGGAAGAAAGAAAGAAAGAAAAGACAGATAACGGATATAAAAAATTGATGGAGGTAAGGGGACGAACACAAGAGTCTGGCGCTAGGCGTAGAACCTTCGGAGTCTGGCTGCGTTCCATGGGTTTGGCTCGAGTAGATTGTCCGATGCATCCCGCATGGTACGCTCCACCGGTCAGAACTTTGTCGATGACGAAGGGATCTTCCCATTTGGGCTTGAGCTTGTCCTTTTTCTTCTCGGTAGGCGTAGAACGACTTCACCAATGTTATAAGTTTTAGCCTGTACTTCTCTACTTTGATACCGTCGAGCCTGGCTGATAGAATGCATGGAGCGGGCTTTTGTCCATGTCATGCTCCTCCTCCAGGGCATCCAAACTGTCCTGCCGATCAAGCTCGGCTTCTTTCTCTTCGTACATGCGCACTCGAGGTGATTCATGAATAATGTAGCAGGGCAATACCGCCTCTGTGCCGTACACCATAAAGAACGGTGTGTATCCGGTAGTGCGATTCGGCGTGGTCCGCAACCCCCATAGTACGGAGTCAAGCTCCTCCACCCAGTGCGTATCTGATTCCTTCAAGGATCGCACTAATATTGGTTTAATGCCGCTCATGATAAGACCATTTGCTCGCTCGACTTGACCGTTAGTTTGTGAGTGATAGACAGAGGCGTAATCGAGCTTAATGTCCATTTTGCTGCATCAAGTTTTTACATCATCGGCTATAAAGTTCGAGCCGTTATTGGTGATGATGCTGTGGGGGACACCGTAACAGTGTACAACCCCGGATATGAAGTCTATCACTGGTCCGGACTCAGCCGTTTTAACTGGTTTGGCCTCTATCCATTTGGTGAATTTATCCACCATAACCAAGAGGTATTTTTTCTTATGGCTTCCCCCTTTAAGGGGTCTAACCATATCAAGCCCCCAGACCACAAAGGGCCAAGTAATGGGGATTCTTTGGAGAGCAGTAGGCGGCATATGGCTTTGGTTTGCAAAAAGCTGGCAACCGACGCAACGTTGAACGAGGTCCTGTGCGTCCGCTCAGGCTGTCGGCCAGTAAAAACCTGTACGGAAGGCCTTGCTTACAAGGGCCCGAGCTGCGGCGTGGTGGCCGCCAAGTCCAGCATGAATTCCTGCCAAAAGTTGCCGTCCTTCCTCTTCGAAGATGCACCTTTGAAGTACTCCGGTAGCGCTTTTCTAATAAAGCTCTCCCTCGTGGACCTTGTAGGCTTTAGACCGCCGCACAATGCAACGTGCCTCATTTGGGTCATCAGGGAGTTCTTGCCTAGTTAGATAAGCCAAGAAGGGTTCTGTCCACAGGGCGATGATGGCCATAATCACGTGGGCCGAAGGTATTATTTCGGTGGTAGAGCCTCTGACTATGTCAGAGTGTTTAGGGTCTGGTGTTGTGGCCGGATCCGGACTGTTACTGCCGGACTCCCTATCCCACACCACGGATGGCTTAAACAACCTTTCCAAGAAGATATTAGGTGGGATAGGGTCGCGCTTTGCACCGATGCAGGCGAGTATATCCGTCGCTTGATTGTTTTCTCGGGCCACATGGTGGAATTCGAGGCCCTCGAACCTAGCTGACATTTTGAGGACGGCGTTGCGGTAAGCCGCCATTTTTGGGTCCTTGGTGTCAAAGTCCCCATTTATTTGAGATACTGCGAGGTTCAAATCCCCCCGCACCTCAAGGCGTTGAATGCCCATGGAGACTGCCATCCGGAGACCATGCACCAGGGCCTCATATTCTGCTGCATTGTTCGAGTCTGTGTATAATATTTGGAGTACGTACTGGACTGTATCTCCGGTGGGGGATGCCAGGACGACACCTGCCCCCAGACCAGCCAGCATCTTAGAGCCGTCAAATTGCATGATCCAATTGGAGTACGCGCCGTACTCTTTAGGGAGTTCGGCTTCCATCCATTCGGCGACAAAATCAGCCAGTACCTGCGACTTAATGGCACGCCGTGGTTTATATGTTATGTCGAACGGGAGGAGCTCGATAGCCCATTTAGCAATCCGGCCCGTGGCATCGCGGTTATTTATTATGTCGTTGAGTGGTACTTCGGAGGCCACCGTGATTCAACACTCTTGAAAGTAGTGTCGTAGTTTTCGGGATGCCATGAAGACCGCGTATGCTATCTTTGGTAATGTGGGTACCATGATTTGCATGGAGTGAGGACGGTGGATACGTAGTATGTCGGCTTTTGAAGCGGGAACTTATGTCTGTCCGTCTCTCGTTCGACGGCGAGCACTGCGCTTACAACTTGGTGTGCTGCCGCTATATATAACAGCATTGGTTCGCCAACATTTGGCACGGCCAAGATTGGGTTGATGGCTAATACGGCCTTTATTTCTTCCAATCCGGTCGCGGCCACATCCGTCCACTCGAAGTGTTCGGTGCGTCAAAGAAGGCGATAAAGAGGTAGTGCCTTTTCTCCTAATCGGGAGATGAAGCGGCTTAAGGCAGCCATGCATCCAGTTAACTTCTGGATTTTCTTCAGGTCTGTTGGGATAGCCAACTGTGACAAAGCTTGGATTTTAGCCGGATTTGCTTCAATTCCTCTATTGGAGATGATGAAGCCCAAGAGCTTTCACGCGGGCACGCCAAAAACGCATTTTCCGGATTGAGCTTAATGCCATATGTTCGGAGGTTGTCGAACATGAGAATCAAGTCGTCTATTAAGGATTCGATGTGTCTTGTTTTAATGACCACATCATCTACGTAGGCCTCCACTATTTTGCCGATTTGTGTTTCCAGGCATGTCTGAATCATGCATTGATAGGTTGCACCGGCGTTTTTGAGCCCGAAAGGCATCGTGTTGAAACAGAAGGGGCCGTATGGAGTGATGAATGTCGTTGCGGCTTGATTGGGCTCTGCCATCTTAATTTGATGGTATCCGGAGTATGCGTCAAGGAAGCGCAATGAGTCGTCTCCTGCGGTAGCATCAATAATTTGATCGATGTGGGGGAGGGGAAGGGATCCTTGGGGCAAGCCTTGTTAAGGTCCTTGAAATCGACACATAGGCGCCAGGATTTGTCCTTCTTTGGTACCATCACCATATTTGCTAGCCAGTCCGGATGTTTTATTTCTCTAATGAATCCGGCCTCGAGTAACTTGGCTAGCTCTTCTCCCATGGCTTGTCGCTTAGGCTCAGAAAAACGCTGAAGAGTCTGCTTGACCGGCTTGAACCCCTTTAGGATGTTAAGGCTATGCTCGGCCAGCCTGCGTGGGATTCCTAGCATGTCTGAAGGATGCCAGGCGAAGATGTCCCAATTCTCGCACAAGAACTCCCGTAGTGCGGCGTCTATTGTGGGGTTCAGCTGTGCCCCGATGGATGCCGTTTTGATAGGATCCGTTGGGTGGACCTGGAATTTGACTATTTCGTCCGCTGGTTTAAAAGAGGTGGACTTGGGTCTTTTGTCAAGTATCACGCCGTCCCTGTCCACCGTGGAGCGCAGTGTAGTTAGTTCTTCGGCCGCGAGGGCTTCGGATAACACCTCGAGGGCTAGTGCGGCGGTTTTATTTTCGGCGCGGAGTGCTATGTCCGGATCACTAGCCAGAGTGATGATTCCATTGGGCGCGGGCATTTTGAGCTTCATGTATCCATAATGGGGTATAGCTTGGAAGATCGTGAATGCTTCCCGCCCTAAAAGGGCGTGGTACCCGCTATTGAATGGGGCCACTTGGAATGTGATTTCTTTGGACCTATAATTCTCCGGCGTGCCGAATACCACATCTAGTGTGATTTTTCCTGCACATCGTGCCTCCCAGTTAGGGATGATTCCTCTGAAGGTCGTGCTGCTTTTCTCAATGCGGCTCTTGTCTATTTCCATTTTTCTAAGAGTTTCCTCGTAGATGAGGTTTAATCCGCTGCCACCGTCCATGAGCACTTTAGTAAGCCGGAAGCCGTCCACAATTGGACTAAGGATCAAAGCAGCTGGTGCTCGGGCTGTTCAGAATTGAGGTTCATCACTGGCATTGAAGGTTATGGCCGTGTCGTTCCATGGATTTATTGTTGCAACGTGGCAGACTTCGGCAAGGCTGCGGAGTGTTCGTTTGCGCCTATTATTTGAGGCAAAGGTCTCGAAGACTGTCAATATTGTATTGTTGTTTTCCACCTGATGGTGCTCTGCCATATTGTTGATGAGGATATCCTCGCCACTCTTGGCCACCTGCCGGAGTATCCAACATGCTCTAAGGCTGTGTGTTGGCATGGTATATGCTGTATTGTGAATTTTGCATGGCCCATTGAGCCATCCCTCCAATACAGTTCTATGCCCTGTAGTGGGTTTTTGCTTCTTTGTAGTTGGATCGGGTGACTTACGAGGGTACACCCTTTTAGTTCGGATCGGGGGTTTAGTGAGAGCCGAAGGGTCCCAGAAATTTGTTTGGGTTTTCCACACGCTTTCCATCGCACAATACTTCCGTACTATGGCCGCCAAGTCAGCAAAGTGTGCTATGTCACGGCGACTTATGGCGTTGAGAATTCCCTTGTCCGTGCAATTTTTGCAAAAGAATGAAATTGCGTCTTCCTCGCGACAGTCCTTGACCTTGCTCATTGCAAGGAGGAATCTGGCCCAATAGTGATGTACTGTCTCTTGGGGCTCTTGTCTAATATGGGAAAGATCACTTGAATCTGGGTGGGTGGGTAGATTTAAGTCCAAACGCTGACCCGATCTGAGACCCAGGGGCGGAGGAGTTTCCGAGCTTGGCAGTTCAGACTCCGGGATGTTGCCCAATAGTTCTGGCCCGCTGTGTGATTCTAGGTTCGCAGCTTGGGCCATGTCCTCTCGTGGACGGGTATCCGGCTCGGAGATCTCGGGATTCCGGACATAGTTTGTCCTCAAAATAGAGGAAGAATTGCTACACTGTTTCTCCACTACCGCTATCTGATGGGTGACTGGCGTTGAGTTAATCTCCCTTTGGTCAGGTTTAAGCCCGATCAGATCATAGTCCATTGCGACTCCCAGGGCGGCGATGCGATCCAAGAGCTCGTTCAGAGAAGAGAGCTCTATTGGATCCATCTGCTCAGCAAATCCCGAGCCAACGTGGAGGTTGTTTTTGATGACCCTAGAAGTCATCATCGGCGCGCCGGCCGGAGGGGCGGTCATGACGAAACCGCCTAGTCGGAGAGTTTGACCTACATCCAGGGCTCCCCCGGAGGTAACGTTGTCCTTGACAACAAGACGAGCCATCGAGCCTTATCGTGACAGCATAGTGGAACTCTCAATGAAAGCACCAATGTCGGTGTTAAAACAGACGGATCTCGGGTAGGGGGTCCCGAACTGTGCGTCTAAGGCGGATGGTAACAGGAGGCAGGGGACACAATGTTTACCCAGGTTCGGGCCCTCTCAATGGAGGTAATACCCTACGTCCAGCTTCATTGATCTTGATGATATGAGTATTACAAGAGTTGATCTACCACGAGATCGTAGAGGCTAAACCCTAGAAGCTAGCCTATGATTCTGATTGTTTCTTGTCCTACAGACTAAACCCTCCGGTTTATATAGACACCGGAGGGGGCTAGGGTTACACAGAGTCGGTTACAAGGGAGGAGATCTACATATCCAAATTGCCAAGCTTGCCTTCCACGCAAAGGAGAGTCCCACCCGGACACGGGACGAAGTCTTCAATCTTGTATCTTCATAGTCCAACAGTCCAGCCAAAGTATATAGTCCGGCTGTCCGAGGACCCCCTAATCTAGGACTCCCTCACCCCCTTTCCTTTCTCCCTTGAGGAAGGGAAGGAAGGAGGGACTCTCCCTCCCCCTTTCATTTCCCTAGGGCTGGCCGACCTGGTGGAGGGGCGCACCAGCCCCTCGTGGGCTGGTCTGTCCCACCCTTGGCCCATTAAGCCCGTATCTTTGTCGGGGGTGCCCGGAACCCCTTCCGATGACCCTATTTGTACTCGGTACCCTTCAAAACACTTCCGGGCTCCGAATTGTTGGGGAACGTAGTAATTTCAAAAAAATTCCTACGCACACGCAAGATCATGGTGATGCATAGCAACGAGAGGGGAGAGTGTGTCCACGTACCCTCGTAGACCGGAAGCAGAAGCGTTAGCACAACGCGGTTGATGTAGTCGTACGTCTTCACGATCCGCCTAATCAAGTACCGAACGCACGGCACCTCCGAGTTCTGCACACGTTCAACTCGATGACGTCCCTCGAACTCCAATCCAGCCGAGTGTTGAGGGAGAGCTTCGTCAGCACGACGGCATGGTGACGATGATGATGTTCTACCGACGCAGGGTTTCGCCTAAGCACCGCTACGATATGATCGAGGTGGATTATGGTGGAGGGGGGCACCGCACATGGATAATAGATCAAGAGATCAATTAGGGTGTCTATGGGGGGAAACCTACTCCAAGTAGATTTGCCCCTCCCTTTCCTAGTCCAAGAAGGAGGGGGGAGGAAGGAGTGGGAGAGGGGAAAGGCAAGGGGGGCGCCGCCGCCCTTTCCTTGTCCTATTTGGACTCAAGGGGAGGGGCGTGCCTCTTGCCCTGACCGGCCCCTCTCTCTCTCCACTAAGGCCCAACAAGGCCCATTAAGTACCGGGGGTTTCGGTAACCCCCGGTACTCCGATAAATGTCTGAAACCTTCCGGAACCTTTCCGGTGTCCAAACATAGTCGTCCAATATATCGATCTTTATGTCTCGGCCATTTCGAGAATCCTCGTCATGTCCGTGATCACATCCGGGACTCCGAACTACCTTCGATACATCAAAACATATAAACTCATAATATAACCGTCATCTAACTTTAAGCGTGCGGACCCTACGGGTTCGAGAACTATGTAGACATGACTGAGACACGTCTCTGGTCAATAACCAATAGTGGAACCTGGATGCTCATATTGGCTCCTACATATTCTACGAAGATCTTTATCGGTCAAACTGCATAACAACATACGTTGTTCCCTTTGTCATCGGTATGTTACTTGACCGAGATTCAATCGTCGGTATCTCAATACCTAGTTCAATCTCGTTACCAGCAAGTCTCTTTACTCGTTCCGTAATACGTCATCCCGCAACTAACTCATTAGTTGCATTGCTTGCAAGGCTTATAGTGATGTGCATTATCGAGTGGGCCCAAAGATACCTCTCCGACAATCGGAGTGACAAATCCTAATCTCGAAATACGCCAACCCAACAAGTACCTTTGGAGATACCTGTAGAGCACCTTTATAATCACCCAGGTACATTGTGACGTTTGGTAGCACACAAAGTGTTCCTCCAGTAAACGGGAGTTGCATAATCTCATAGTCATAGGTACATGTATAAGTCATGAAGAAAGCAATAGCAACAAAATAAACGATCAAGTGCTAAGCTAACGGAATGGATCAAGTCAATCACATCATTCTCCTAATGATGTGATCCCGTTAATCAAATGACAACTCTTTGTCTATGGCTAGGAAACATAACCATCTTTGATTAACGAGCTAGTCAAGTAGAGGCATACTAGTGACACTCTGTTTATCTATGTATTCACACATGTATCATGTTTCCGGTTAATACAATTCAAGCATGAATAATAGACATTTATCATGATATACGGAAATAAATAATAACTTTATTGTTGCCTCTAGAGCATATTTCCTTCAGTCTCCCACTTGCACTAGAGTCAATAATCTAAATTACACAGTAATGATTCTAACACCCATGGAGCCTTGGTGCTAATCATGTTTTGCTCGTGGAAGAGGCTTAGTTAACGGGTCTGCAACATTCAGATCCGTATGTATCTTGCAAATCTCTATGTCTCCCACCTGGACTTGATTCCGAATGGAGTTGATGCGTCTCTTGATGTGCTTGGTTCTCTTGTGAAATTTGGATTCATTTGCCAAAGCAATTGCACTAGTATTGTCACAAAAGATTTTCATTGGACCCGATGCACTAGGTATGACACCTAGATCGGATATGAACTCCTTCATCCAGACTCCTTCATTTGCTGCTTCCGAAGCAGCTATGTACTCCGCTTCACATGTAGGTCCTACTACGACGCTTTGTTTAGAACTGCACCAACTGACAGCCCCACCATTTAATAAAAACATGTATCCGGTTTGCGATTAGAATCGTCTAGATCAGTGTCAAAGCTTGTATCGACGTAACCATTTACGACGAGTTCTTTGTCACCTCCATAAATGAGAAACATATCCTTCGTCCTTTTCTGGTATTCCAGGATGTTCTTGACCGTTGTCCAGTGATCCACTCATGGATTACTTTGGTACCTCCCTGCTAAACTAATAGCAAGGCACACATCAGGTCTGGTACACAACATTGCATACATGATAGAGCCTATGGCTGAAGCATAGGGAACATCTTTCATTTTATCTCTATCTTCTGCAGTGGTCGGGAATTGAGTCTTACTCAACTTCACACCTTGTAACACAGGCAAGAACCCTTTCTTTGCTTGATCCATTTTGAACTTCTTCAAAACTTTTTCAAGGTATGTGCTTTGTGAAAGTCCAATTAAGCGTCTCTATCTATCTCTATAGATCTTGATGCCTAATATATAAGCAGCTTCTCCGAGATCTTTCGTTGAAAAACTCTTATTCAGATATCCTTTTATGCTATCCAGAAATTCTATATCATTTCCAATCAATAATATGTCATCCACATATAATATCAGAAATGCTACAGAGCTCCCACTCACTTTCATGTAAATACAGGCTTCTCCAAAAGTCTGTATAAAACCATAAGCTTTGATCACACTATCAAAACGTTTATTCCAACTCCGAGAGGCTTGCACCAGTCCATAAATGGATCGCTGGAGCTTACACACTTTGTTAGCTCCCTTTGGATTGACAAAACCTTCCGGTTGCATCATATACAACTCTTCTTCCAGAAATCCATTCAGGAATGCAGGTTTGACATCCATTTGCCAAATTTCATAATCATAAAATGCGGCAATCGCTAACATGATTCGGACAGACTTAAGCGTCGCTACGGGTGAGAAAATCTCATCGTAGTCAATCCCTTAAACTTGTCGAAAACCTTTTGCAACAAGTCGAGCTTTATAGACAGTAACATTCCCGTCAGCGTCAGTCTTCTTCTTGAAGATCCATTTATTTTCAATGGCTTGCCGGTCAATGGGCAAGTCAACCAAAGTCCACACTTTGTTCTCATACATGGATCCCATCTCAGATTTCATGGCCTCAACCATTTTGCGGAATCTGGGCTCACCATCGCTTCTTCATAGTTCATAGCTTCGTCATGGTCTAGTAACATAACCTCCAGAACAGGATTACCATACCACTCTGGTGCGGATCTTACTCTCGTTGACCTACGAGGTTCAGTAACAGTTTGATCTGAAGTTTCATGATCATCATCATTAACTTCCTCACTAATTGGTGTAGGTGTCACAGGAACCGGTTTCTGTGATGAACTACTTTCCAATAAGGGAGCAGGTACAGTTACCTCATCAAGTTCTACTTTCCTCCCACTCACTTCTTTCGAGCGAAACTCCTTCTCTAGAAAGATTCCAAATTTAGCAACAAAAGTCTTGCCTTCGGATCTGTGATAGAAGGTGTACCCAACAGTCTCTTTGGGGTATCCTATGAAGACACATTTTTCTGATTTGGGTTCGAGCTTATCAGATTGAAACTTTTTCACATAAGCATTGCAGCCCAAACTTTAAGAAACGAAAACTTTGGTTTCTTGCCAAACCATAGTTCATAAGGCGTCGTCTCAACGGATTTAGATGGTGCCCTATTTAATGTGAATGCAGCTGTCTCTAGAGCATAACCCCGAAACGATAGCAGTAAATCAGTAAGAGACATCATAGATCATACCATATCCAGTAAAGTACGATTACGATTTTCGGACACACCATTATGCTGTGGTGTTCCGGGTGGCATGAGTTGTGAAACTATTCCGCATTGTTTCAAATGAAGACCAAACTCGTAACTCAAATATTCTCCTCCACGATCAGATCGTAGAAACTTTATTTTCTTGTTACGATGATTTTCAACTTCACTCTTCTTTGAACTTTTCAAATGTTTCAGACTTATGTTTCATTAAGTAGATATACCCATATCTGCTTAAATCATCTGTGAAGGTGAGAAAATAACGATACCCGCCGCGAGCCTCAATATTCATCGGACCACACACATCTGTATGTATGATTTCCAACAAATCTGTTTCTCGCTCCATAGTTCCGGAGAACAGCGTTTTAGTCATCTTGCCCATGAGGCACGGTTCGCAAGTACCAAGTAATTCATAATCAAGTGGTTCCAAAAGTCCATCAGAATGGAGTTTCTTCATGCGCTTTACACCGATATGACCTAAACAGCAGTGCCACAAATAAGTTGCACTATCATTATCAACTCTGCATCTTTTGGCTTCAATATTATGAATATGTGACTACTATCGAGATTTAACAAAAATAGACCACTCTTCAAGGGTGCATGACCATAAAAGATATTACTCATATAAATAGAACAACCATCATTCTCTGATTTAAATGAATAACTATCTCGCATCAAACAAGATCCAGATATAATGTTCATGCTCAACGCTGGCACCAAATAACAATTATTCAGGTCTAAAACTAATCCCGAAGGTAGATGTAGAGGTAGCGTTCCAACCACGATCACATCGACTTTGGAACCATTTCCCACGCACATCGTCACCTCGTCCTTAGCCAATCTTCGCTTAATCCGTAGCCCCTGTTTCGAGCTGCAAATGTTAGCAACAGAACCAGTATCAAATACCCAGGTGCTACTGCGAGCATTAGTAAGGTACACATCAATAACATGTATATCACATATACCTTTGTTCACCTTGCCATCCTTCTTATCCGCCAAATACTTGGGGCAGTTCCGCTTCCAGTGACCAGTCTGCTTGCAGTAGAAGCACTCAGTCTCAGGCTTAGGTCCAGACTTGGGTTTCTTCTCTTGAGCAACAACTTGTTTGCCATTCTTCTTGAAGTTCCCCTTCTTTTTCCCTTTGCCCTTTTTCTTGAAACTGGTGGTCTTATTGACCATCAACACTTGATGCTCCTTCTTGATTTCTACCTCCGCAGCCTTTAGCATCGCGAAGAGCTCAAGAATTGTCTTATTCATCCCTTGCATATTATAGTTCATCACGAAGCTTTTGTAGCTTGGTGGCAGTGATTGAAGAACTCTGTCAATGACACTATCAACAGGAAGATTAACTCCCAGTTGAGTCAAGTGATTATGATACCCAGACATTTTGAGTATATGTTCACTGACAGAACTATTCTCCTCCATCTTGCAGTTATAGAACTTATTGGAGACTTCATATCTCTCAATCCGGGCATTTGCTTGAAATATTAACTTCAATTCCTGGAACATCTCATATGCTCCATGACGTTCAAAATGTCGTTGAAGTCCCGGTTCTAAGCCGTAAAGCATGGCACACTGAACTATCGAGTAGTCATCAGCTTTACTCTGCCAAACATTCTTAACGTTGTCAGCAGTATCTGCAGTAGGCCTGGCACCCAGCGGTGCTTCCAGGACGTAATTCTTCTGTGCAGCAATGAGGATAATCCTCAAGTTACGGACCCAGTCCATGTAATTGCTACCATCATCTTTCAACTTTGCTTTCTCAAGGAATGCATTAAAATTCAACGTAACAACAGCACGAGCCATCTATCTACAATCAACATAGACAAGCAAGAAACTATCAGGTACTAAGTTCATGATAAATTTAAGCTCAATTAATCATATTACTTAAGAACTCCCACTTAGATAGACATCCCTCTAATCCTCTAAGTGATCACATGATCCAAATCAACTAAACCATGTCCGATCATCACGTGAGATGGAGTAGTTTCAATGGTGAACATCACTATGTTGATCATATCTACTATATGACTCACGCTCGACCTTTCGATCTCAGTGTTCCGAGGCCATATCTGTTATATGCTAGGCTCGTCAAGTTTAACCTGAGTATTCCGCGTGTGCAACTGTTTTGCACCCGTTGTATTTGAACGTAGAGCCTATCACACCCGATCATCACGTGGTGTCTCAGCACGAAGAACTTTCGCAACGGTGCATACTCAGGGAGAACACTTATATCTTGATAATTTAGTGAGAGATCATCTTATAATGCTACCGTCAATCAAAGCAAGATAAGATGCATAAAAGATAAACATCACATGCAATAATATAAGTGATATGATATGGGCATCATCATCTTGTGCTTGTGATCTCCATCTCTGAAGCGTCGTCATGATCACCGTCGTCACCGGCGCGACACCTTGATCTCCATCGTAGCATCGTTGTCGTCTCGCCAACTTATGCTTCTATGACTATCGCTACCGCTTAGTGATAAAGTAAAGCATTACAGGGCGATTGCATTGCATACAATAAAGCGACAACCATATGGCTCCTGCCAGTTGCCGATAACTCGGTTACAAAACATGATCATCTCATACAATAAAATATAGCATCATGCCTTGACCATATCGCATCACAACATGCCTTGCAAAAACAAGTTAGACGTCCTCCACTTTGTTGTTGCAAAGTTTTACGTGGCTGCTACGGGCTGAGGAAGAACCGTTCTTACCTACGCATCAAAACCACAACAATAGTTCGTCAAGTTAGTGTTGTTTTAACCTTCTCAACGACCGGGCGTAGCCACACTTGGTTCAACTAAAGTTGGAGAAACTGACACCCGCCAGCCACCTGTGTGCAAAGCACGTCGGTGGAACCATTCTCACATAAGCGTACGCGTAATGTCGGTCCGGGCCGCTTCATCCAACAATACCGCCGAACCAAAGTATGACATGCTGGTAAGCAGTATGACTTGTATTGCCCACAACTCACTTGTGTTCTACTCGTGCATATGACATCTACGCATAAAACCTGGCTCGGATGCCACTGTTGGGGAACGTAGTAATTTCAAAAAAATTCCTACGCACACGCAAGATCATGGTGATGCATAGCAACGAGAGGGGAGAGTCTGTCCACGTACCCTCGTAGACCGGAAGCGGAAGCGTTAGCACAACGCGGTTGATGTAGCCGTACGTCTTCACAATCCGACTGATCAAGTACCGAACGCATGGAACCTCCAAGTTCTGCACACGTTCAACTCGATGACGTCCCTCGAACTCCGATCCAGCCGAGTGTTGAGGGAGAGTTTCGTCAGCACGACGGCGTGGTGACGATGATGATGTTCTACCGACGCATGGCTTCGCCTAAGCACCGCTACGATATCATCGAGGTGGATTATGGTGGAGGGGGCACCGCACACGGCTAAGAGATCAAGAGATCAATTGTTGTGTCTACGGGGTGCCCCCCTCCTCCGTATATAAAGGGGGGAGGAGGAGAGGGCCGACCAAGGGGGTGGCTCGCCCTAGGAGGGGGAAACCTACTCCAAGTAGGTTTGCCCCTCCCTTTCCTAGTCCAAGAAGGAGGGGGAAGGAAGGAGTGGGAGAGGGGAAAGGCAAGGGGGGCGCCGCCCCCCCCTTTCCTTGTCCTATTTGGACTCAAGGGGAGGGGGCGCGCCTCTTGCCCTGGCCGGCCCCTCTCTATCTCTCTCCACTAAGGCCCAACAAGGCCCATTAATTCCCGGGGGGTTGCAGTAACCCGTGGTACTCCGATAAATGTCTAAAACCTTCCGGAACCTTTCCGGTGTCCAAACATAGTCGTCCAATATATCGATCTTTACGTCTCGACCATTTTGAGACTTCTTGTTGTGTTCGTGATCACATTTGGGACTCCGAACTACCTTCGGTACATCAAAACATATAAACTCATAATATAACCGTCATCTAACTTTAAGTGTGCGGACCCTATGGGTTCGAGAACTATGTAGACATGACCGAGACACGTCTCCGGTCAATAACCAATAGCGGAACCTGGATGCTCATATTGGCTCCTACATATTCTACGAAGATCTTTATCGGTCAAACCGCACAACAACATACGTTGTTCCCTTTGTCATCTGTATGTTACTTGCCCGAGATTCGATCATCGGTATCTCAATACCTAGTTCAATCTCGTTACTAGAAAGTCTCTTTACTCGTTCCATAATACGTCATCCCACAACTAACTCATTAGTTGCATTGCTTGCAAGGCTTATAGTGATGTGCATTACCGAGTCAGCCCAGAGATACCTCTCCGACAATTGGAGTGACAAATCCTAATCTCGAAATACGCCAACGCAACAAGTACCTTTGGAGACACCTGTAGAGCACCTTTATAATAACCCAATTACGTTGTGACGTTTGGTAGCACACAAAGTGTTCCTCCGGTAAACGTGAGTTGCATAATCTCATAGTCATAGGAACATGTATAAGTCATGAAGAAAGCAATAGCAACAAACTAAACGATCAAGTGCTAAGCTAACGGAATGGGTCAAGTCAATTACATCATTCTCCTAATGATGTGATCCCGTTAATAAAATGGCAACTCTTTGTCTATGGCTTGGAAACATAACCATCTTTGATTAACGAGCTCGTCAAGTAGAGGCATACTAGTGACACTCTGTTTGTCTATGTATTCACACATGTATCATGTTTCCGGTTAATACAATTCTAGCATGAATATAAACATTTATCATGATATAAGGAAATAAATAATAACTTTATTATTGCCTCTAGGGCACATTTCCTTCACGAATACCATCGTCATATATATCAATCTTTATCTCTCAACCATTTCGAGACTCCTCGTCATGTCCGTCATCTCATCCGGGACTCAGAACAAAATTCGGTCACCAAATCACATAACTCATATAATACTATATCGTCATCAAACGTTAAGCGTGCGGACCCCACGGGTTCGAGAACTATGTAGACCTGACCGAGACACCTCTCCGGTCAATTACTAATAGCGGAACCTGGATGCTCATGTTGGTTCCTACATATTCTATGAAGATCTTTATCGGTCAAACCGTTATGACAACATACGTTATTTCCTTTGTCTATCGGTATGTTACTTGCCCGAGATTCAATCGTCGGTATCTTCATACCTAGTTCCATCTCGTTACCGGCAAGTCTCTTTTCTCGTTCTGTAATACATCATCCTGCAACTAACTCATTAGTCACTTTGCTTGCAAGGCTTATTATGATGTGCATGTAACACCCCGAATATGATTTACCTAATATGTAATCCAACTCTTGCCATTTCCGGTGTTAAGTTATTTTATTTTCTCGGGTTCGGGTTTTTGTCTCCGTGTGTTGTTGTCGTTGTCATGCATCTCATATCTTTTCATCATGTGCATTGCATTTGCTTACGTGTTCGTCTCATGCATCCGAGCATTTTCCCCGTTGTCCATTTTGCTTTCCAGCGCTCCGTTCTCCTCCGGTGGTCATTTCTACCTTTCTTTCGTGTTTGGGGGTTAAACATTTTCGGATTGGACCGAGACTTGCCAAGCGGCCTTGGGTTACTACCGGTAGACCGCCTGTCAAGTTTCGTACCATTTGGACTTCGTTTGATGCTCCAACGGTTAACCGAGGGACCGAAAAGGCCTCATGTGTGTTGCAGCCCAACACCCCTCCAATTTGGCCCAAAACCCACCAAAACCCTCTCCATCATCTAGAGCGTTCGATCACGATCGCGTGGCCGAAAACCGCACCTCATTTGGACACTTCTAGCTCCCTCTATGCCTATAAATAGGTCCCCTCCGAAATTCTCGTTTTCCTCTCCCCGAAACCCTAGATCTAATCCTCCGCGCGCCGGACATTGTCCGCCGGTGCCGGACACGCCGGACAAATCCCGCCGCCGCGCCCGCGCCAATCGGCGCGCGACACGTGGCACACCCCCGCCGCCGCCGCTCCGGCCCGGGAGGCCCAAGTCGGGCCCCCGCGAGCCCGTCGCCCGCGCCGCCCGGTGGCTCCTCCTCCGCCGCCTTCGACTCCGGCGCCGGCCCGCGCTGGCCACCACCTCGCCGCGCCGCCACGCCGGCCGGTGCGCCCTCGCCGGACCTCGCCTCCACGCCGCTTCCTCTCGCCGGCTCCGGCTTCCCCCGCGCCGGAGCGACGTCTCTTCTTCGCCGGAGTAGGGATCCTCGCCGGCGACCTCGGATTTCTTCGCGGGTGAACAGTGGATCTCGCCGGGTGAACAGTAAACCCTAGATCCCGCGAGGTGATGAATTTCTCTAAGTCCCCGATTTCCAGATTCAAATGCCCTTGTTCATCGTGCCGTAACTTTGCACCAATAACTCCGTTTTGCGCGTATAGCATATCAAAATGTTCGTCTCAGAGAGCACATCATTTCATCTCATTGCATAATTTTCATTTGAGTTCATCTTGATGCCCGAAATGCTGTTGGAAGAGTGCTATTTGAGTTAGTTGTCAGATCTGCTGCTCCAAATGGCTATTTGCCATTTTTGCCATGATTATTGTGTGCATGATATGCCCCTGAGCTCTACATGAGTTTTGTTATATGCTTTGCCATCTTTCCAGAGGTGCAATCCATGTATTTTTGTGATGTGTGTGGTTACTAGCACAAGTTTGCAAAGTGGAGCATTTGTTAATGTTAATTTCAGGGACTTAGCAATTCCACTAAGTCCTTGATTTGTTTTTATCAATATGTCATATGTCCATGTTGTTTCCTAGTGATCCGTGCCTCTTTTGAGGATGATCAGTAAGGATGATTTGTTAATCTTGTAGTGCTCTATCCATCCATGTCTTTGTTTGCAATTATGGAGCACCCTAGCTTGAGTCAATCGAGCTCTACTTTTGCTATTTCGTGAATCTGGGCAGATTGTCTACTTGTTAGCGATTTCGCCGAGGATCTTGTAGTTGATCCGTGCATGCTATGTTATTGTTCTTGCCATTTCTATCTTGTATAATGTGTATTCTTGATGGGTGTATGCTTAGATTGTCATGAAATGCTCTGTAGTGAGTGCATCGAGCTTGTAAACATGCCTACTTGATATCTGTTTTGCATGCTCCAGTTTTTCACTAAGTCTGTGATCTGATTATGTTTTTGTCATGTTCACATGTTTGCAATTGTATTCTATGATCCCTTTTGGCTCAAGTCACTAAGGTACTTTTGTTAAGCTCTTTGAGTAGCTCCATGCCATGCTTTATTTTGCCATGTTAAGTTCCTGTAGCATCTAGTTTTCATGCTCCAAAGTGTGCTACCTGATCTGAAATTCCAGACAAGTGTTAATTTCACTAAGTCTGAAATCTGTTTACTAATTGCACTTTTGCCATGCTTGTTTGAACCTGTTAATGGATGAATTGGCTGTAGCTCAGTGTTCATCTTTTGTTAAGCTTCATGAGTGGATCCCTGCCATGTATTTTGTTGCCATGTTTGGATGCTGTAGCATATTTGTCTTGTTGCATTTAGATGGCTACTTGCTGTTTATCGTAGACCGGTGCCATATTTGAATTGCTTGCCATTTCCAAACCGTGTCTCCGATTCCGGTGTTCTTTATATCGATTTCAACCGAAATCACCTCACCTTTCCAGTGACACACTTGGATTTCCAAGTTGAGGCCAGGTTCATTCATTCCTTGTCAAATATTGCATATGCATTACATATCGCATCCCGCATAGCATTCCATGTTTGCATCATGTTGTTTGAGCTTTGCACGTGGTTGATTGTGTCCTTTTTGCTTGTTTGTCTTGTTTGGGTAGAGCCGGGAGACGAGTTCGCTAACGAGGAGCCCGTTGAGTTTGCTTTCGAGAATCCAGTCAACTCTGACAACTTTGTAGGCAAGATGATCATACCCTCGAAATCACTTCTATCTTTGCTTTGCTAGATGCTCGCTCTTTTGCTATGCCTATGCTACGATGCCTACCACTTGCTTATCATGCCTCCCAAATTTCCATGTCAAACCTCTAACCCACCATGTCCTAGCAAACCGTTGATTGGCTATGTTACTGCCTTGCTCAGCCCCTCTTATAGCATTGCTAGTTGCAGGTGAAGATTGGAGATCGTTCCTTGCTGAAACATTATTTTCTTGTTGGGATATCATTATATTATCTTGTTATCTTAATGCATCTATATACTTGGTAAAGTGTGGAAGGCTCGGCCTCTCGCCTAGTGTTTTGTTCCACTCTTGTCGCCCTAGTTTTCGTCATATCGGTGTTATGTTCCCGGATTTTGTGTTCCTTACGCGGTTGGGTTATAATGGGAACCCCTTGATAGTTCGCCTTGATTAAAGCTTTTTCAGCAATGCCCAACCTTGGTTTTACCATTCGCCACCTAGCCTTTTCTTTCCCTTGGGTTCTGCAGACTCAAGGGTCATCATTATTTTAACCCCCCCGGGCCAGTGCTCCTCTGAGTGTTGGTCCAAACCGTCAGCCGCCGGTGGCCACCAGGGGCAACTCTGGGCTGGCCTACCGGAAGTTTGGACAATCTGAGTGTGCCCTGAGAATGAGATATGTGCAGCTCCTATCGGGATTTGTCGGCACATTCGGGCGGTGTTGCTAGATTTGTTTTAACTTGTCGAAATGTCTTGTAACCGGGATTCCGAGTCTGATTGGGTCTTCCCGCTAGAAGGAATATCCTTTGTTGACCGTGAGAGCTTGTCATGGGCTAAGTTGGGACTCCCCTGCAGGGATTTGAACTTTCGAAAGCCGTGCCCGCGGTTATGGGCAGATGGGAATTTGTTAATGTCCGTTTGTAGATAACTTGAACCTTAACTTAATTTAAAATGAATCAACTGTGTGTGTTACCATGATGGTCTCTTCTCGGCGAAGTCCGGGAAGTGAACACGGTGTTGGAGTAATGCTTGCCGCAGGTTGTTCTCTAGTTCTTCGTTCGCGCTTTTCCTTCTCTTCTCGCTCTCTTTTGCGAACAGGTTAGCCACCATATATGCTAGTCGCTTGCTGCAGCTCCACATATTACCTTGCCTTACCTATAAGCTTAAATAGTCTTGATCGCGAGGGTGCGAGATTGCTGAGTCCCTGTGGCTCACAGATTACTTCCAAACCAGATGCAGGGCCTGATGACTCAGTTCCAGACGACGCGCTTGAGCTCAAGTGGGAGTTCGACGAGGACTCACGCCGTTACTATGTGTCTTTCCCTGATGATCAGTAGTGGAGCCCAGTTGGGGCAATCGGGACCGTGTCGCATGTTGGGTTGATCTTTTATTTTGGCACCGTAGTCGGGCCATGAGTGATTGGATGATGTAATGCTATTTATGTACTTTGTTTGACATGGCGAGTGTAAGCCAACTATGTGCCTTACCCTTTTATTATTTATATTACATGGGATGTTGTGAAGCTTGCCTTACTTGCGACATTGCTTTCAATGCGGTTATGCCTCTAAGTCGTGCTTCGACACGTAGGAGATATAGCCGCATCGAGGGCGTTACAGTGCATTACCGAGAAGGCCCAGAGATACCTCTCCGGTACTCGGAGTGACAAATCCTCATCTCGATCTATGCCAACCCAACAAACACCTTCGGAGATACCTGTAGAGCATCTTTATAATCACCCAGTTACGTTGTGACGTTTGATAGCACACAAGGTATTTCTCCGGTATCCGGGAGTTGCATAATTTCATAGTCGAAGGAATATGTATTTGATATGAAGAAAGCAATAGCAATAAAACTGAACGATCATAATGCTAAGCTAACGGATGGGTCTTGTCCATCACATCATTCTCCTAATGATGTGATCCTGTTATCAAATGACAACTCATGTCAATGGTTAGGAAACCTTAACCATCTTTGATCAATGAGCTAGTCTAGTAGAGGCTCACTAGGGACACGGTGTTTGTTTATATATTCACACATGTATCAAAGTTTCCAATCAATACAATTCTAGCATGAATAATAAACGTTTATCATAAATAAGAAAATATAAAATAATAACTTTATTATTGCCTCTAGGACATGTTTCCTTCACTTAGACCATGAGAACATAGTATACCAACATACCGGATGGTTACTTTGAGATTGCCAAACATCACACCGTAACTGGGTGCCAATAAAAATAACTTACAGGTGTATCAGAAAAGTATTATTGTGGATATAATCCTAACAATAGTGCATGGCGTATGTATATATATGGAGGCAATCGAATCTACCAATCAGTGCGGACGGAAGTACGCATATGGATTTATACTAGTTCAGGCTCTCCCCGGTGAAGGTAATACTCTACCGCTGTGATGCTCTTAGCTCTTGGTATAAGGTACGATATATCGATGCTCAACCTTCAGCCCAATGCTCCCATTCCTCCTTAAATAGAGTGTGTTAGGATGAAGGCCATTACAGACATGTATTAATGCTATTCATGGTCTCATATGTGGCCGACTGTTCCTTGACTATTATTGTTAGTAATTGTCGTTTTTAACTAAATTATATCATAATTGGGTAACTGAAGTCATTAAGCATCGTGGGTGGCATTGGTATCCTAGGTTGTAGTCGACTATAAGCACTATTTCATTTGAGATCATCTTAAAAACATTTTTCTATATCAAAATTTGGTGTCAACACACGCCTTATCTAGCAGAAACTCCTATGCATCATCTTGTTGTACTGCAGCCGGGAGATCTGCCGCCTCATGGTGCAGAAATTTCAAGTAACCTTTTGTAGACGTAGACGTAGCATTACTCCAAAATATTACCCCCAAAGTGATACTTTTTGTTAGGTCCCACAAATGATAGTTTTTGGCAATTTACTGCACGAGGATAATTGGTTCTCTCCTTCTAATACTTGGCTACATTTGGTCCCGATGACTATAATTCCTATGCTTGTAGATGAATAAAGGATGTTTGAAGTGTCAAAAAAAAGAAACACGCCTTGTCTAGCAGATGCTCCTATGCATCATCTCATTGTACTGCAGCGAGGAGATCTGCCGCTGCATCCTCATCTGCGAGTAGAAGTTGGCGATGAACTCCTCCGCCTTGACGTCCACCCCGGCGTCCTCGCCGTCCTCTTGTTCCACGGCGCCGAAGTCCGCGCAGCTCGCTCCCATCACCGCCCGCTGGAGCAGCTGCTCCTCCGCGCAATCGTCGAGGTTCTCGACGCCGTACTCGCTCGGCCCGGCACCGTGGCCGTCCCCGACGCTGCCCGCGACCCTCTCGCGCGGGTCGCAGAAGAAGTAGCGGTCGCCACTGTAGTCGTCGGGGGTGTCCGGGACGGCGGGGGCGATGCAGGGGATGAAGCGGAGCACGAGCGCGGAGGGGGCGCGGAACCGGAACGCCGGAGTCTCGTCGATGGAGAACTCGCGCTCACCGTAGCGCAGCCGGTCGCTGCGCCCGCTGCACCCCAGGGTCTTGAGCAGGCCGAGACCGTGCACGACGATTCCCTTCCGCGCCCGGAGCGCCGCCAGCCGCAGCAGCCGCCACGCCCGCCCTCGTATCGACGCCCTTCTCGTCGCCTTAGGCGTCGTCGTTGCCATTGTAGTGCTGTCTACCAGAATGGCAGCCTCCCCTGTTGCTTGCTGCAATGCTGCTCTGCTGTTTCGCTTCTACTACCACGCTAAGTTACTGATGAATGAGATGAGTGGGGCAGTGCTGCATAAATAGGGAGCTGGCAGCTGGCTTTGCTTGTGCTGTGTGTCGTGTGGCGGGAGCCGGAGCGCGACGTGAGAGAAGAGAAGCGAGCGCGTTTGTTTGGCTGCTTGCTTCGTGGTTGGCACAGAGCTGGAGGCTAGAGCGGCGGGGTGACTACTGACTAGGGTCGTGTCGTGTGGGCGTCCGCCAGGGAAGGGTGGACGCATAGTACGCGCCGGATCGACCAGACGGACGGCGGGAAGGAAGCGATGCGTTTCTGGACGTGGGGACGTTTCGTGGGTTCAGTTTCCAGCTCCTGGTTTTCCGAACACGGTTTTGTTTTGCCTGCCAGAGTACTGACGGCAAACTGTGAAGAGTGAAGACTGGGACCTGCTGGATTTACGTGCTTTTTTTGGCGGCGAATTTACGTGCTTTCCTTGGTGCTTCGTGCTACGTTTTGTTGTATACATGGCCTCAACTGTAGTTTTCTTGGCGCAGACAAAGCTTTGCCGTGGATTTTGCTTCCAGTCCCGCCTCAGTTCTAGTAGTGAGATAGTGTCAAAGGTCGATTTGTAGTACAGGAACATGTACAAAAAATAAAGGTAGTATCTTAAGGCATCTCCAACCCGACCCTCAAATCCGATACCGTATCCGTTCGTGGACCGGTGTGCAAAGTTTAATAAACTAAATAGGTTTTATTAAACAAGACAGATTTCAACATAATTCGCATAGAACAAACGATATTTTGCCGCTCCTTTGCTTCTTTCCCCTTTCTTCCACCAAGGCCCATATACCTTCCGGGGGGTCCCGGTAACCTCTCGATGTTCCGGTATACTCCTGTTTTTACCCGGAACCATTCCGATGTCCAAACATAGACTTTCAATATATCGATCTTTACGTCTCGACCATTTCGAGACTCCTCGTCATGTCCGTGATCAAATCCGGGACTCCGAACTACCTTCTGTACATCAAAACACATAAACTCGTAATACCGATCGTCACCGACTGTTAAGCGCGCGGATCCTACGGGTTCGAAAACTATGTAGACATGACCGAGACATGTCTCCGGTCAATAACCAATAGTGAAGGAAATATGCCCTAGAGGCAATAATAAAGTTATTATTTATTTCCTTATATCATGATAAATGTTTATTATTCATGCTAGAATTGTATTAACCGGAAACATAATACATGTGTGAATACATAGACAAAACAAAGTGTCAATAGTATGCCTCTACTTGACTAGCTCGTTAATCAAAGATGGTTATGTTTCCTAACCATGAACAATGAGTTGTTATTTGATTAACGGGATCACATCATTAAGTGAATGATCTGATTGACATGACCCATTCCATTAGCTTAGCACCCGATCGTTTAGTATGTTGCTATTGCTTTCTTCATGACTTATACATGTTCCTATAACTATGAGATTATGCAACTCCCGTTTGCCGGAGGAACACTTTGGGTGCTACCAAACGTCACAACGTAACTGGGTGATTATAAAGGAGTACTACAGGTGTCTCCAAAGGTACATGTTGGGTTGCGTATTTCGAGATTAGGATTTGTCACTCCGATTGTCGGAGAGGTATCTCTGGGCCCTCTCGGTAATGCACATCACTTAAGCCTTGCAAGCATTGCAACTAATGAGTTAGTTGCGGAATGATGTATTACAGAACGAGTAAAGAGACTTGCCGGTAACGAGATTGAACTAGGTATTTGGAATACCGACGATCGAATCTCGGGCAAGTAACATACCGATGACAAAGGGAACGACGTATGTTGTTATGCGGTCTGACCGATAAAGATCTTCGTAGAATATGTAGGAGCCAATATGGGCATCCAGGTCCCGCTATTGGTTATTGACCGGAGACGTGTCTCGGTCATGTCTACATTGTTCTCGAACCCGTAGGGTCCGCACGCTTAAGGTTACGATGACAGTTATATTATGAGTTTATGCATTTTGATGTACCGAAGGTTGTTCGGAGTCCCGGATGTGATCACGGACATGACGAGGAGTCTCGAAATGATCGAGACATCAAGATTGATATATTGGAAGCCTATGTTTGGATATCGGAAGTGTTCCGGGTGAAATCGGGATTTTACCGGAGTACCGGAAGGTTATCGGAACCCCCCCGGGAGCTATATGGGCCTTAGTGGGCTTTAGTGGAAAAGAGAAGGGGCAGCCCAAGATGGGCTGCGCGCCTCCCCCCTCCCCTAGTCCTATTAGGACAAGGAGAGGTGGCCGGCCCCCCCTCTCTCTTTTCCCCCTCCGCGAATCCTATTCCAACTAGGATTGGGGGGGGGGGGGGAATCCTACTCCCAGAGGGAGTAGGACTCTCCTGGCGCGCCCTCCTTGGCCGGCCAGCCTCCCACCTTAGTCCTTTATATACGGAGGCAGGGGCACCCCAGAGACACACAAGTTGATCCACGTGATCTATTCCTTAGCCGTGTGCGGCGCCCCCAGCCACCATAGTCCTCGATAATATTGTAGCGGAGTTTAGGCGAAGCCCTGCTGCTGTAGTGCATCAAGATCGTCACCACGCCGTCGTGCTGGCGGAACTCTTCCCTGACACTTTGCTGGATCGAAGTCCGGGGATCGTCATCGAGCTGAACGTGTGCTAGAACTCGGAGGTGTCGTAGTTTCGGTGCTTGGTCGGTCGGATCGTGAAGACGTACGACTACATCAACCAAACGCTTCCGTTGTCGATCTACTAGGTATGTAGATCATACTCTCCCCTCTCATTGCTATGCATCACATGATCTTGCATGTGCGTAGGAAATTTTTTGAAATTACTACGAAACCCAACAGTGGCATCTGAACCTAGGTTTTATATGTTGATGTTATATGCACGAGTAGAACACAAGTGAGTTGTGGGCGATATAAGTCATACTGCCTACCAGCATGTCATACTTTGGTTCGGCGGTATTGTTGGATGAAGCGGCCCAGACCGACATTACGCGTACGCTTACGCGAGACCGGTTCTCCCGACGTGCTTTGCACAGAGGTGGCTTGTGGGTGACAGTTTCTCCAACTTTAGTTGAACCAAGTATGGCTATGCCCGGTCCTTGCGAAGGTTAAAACGGGGTCAAATTGACAAACTATCGTTGTGGTTTTGATGCGTAGGTGAGATTGGTTCTTACTTAAGCCCGTAGCAGCCACGTAAAACTTGCAACAACAAAGTAGAGGACGTCTAACTTGTTTTCGCAGGGCATGTTGTGATGTGATATGGTCAAGGCATGATGCTGAATTTTATTGTATGAGATGATCATGTTTTGTAACCGAGTTATCGGCAACCGGCAGGAGCCATATGGTTGTCGCTTTATTGTATGCAATGCAATCGCGATGTAATGCTTTACTTTATCACTAAACGGTGGCGATAGTCGTTGAAGCACAAGCTTGGCGAGACGACAACGATGCTACGATGGATATCAAGGTGTCACGCCGATGACGATGGTGATCACGATGGTGCTTCGGAGATGGAGATCACAAGCACAAGATGATGATGGCCATATCATATCACTTATATTGATTGCATGTGATGTTTATCCTTTATGCATCTTATCTTGCTTTGATTGACGGTAGCATTATAAGATGATCTCTCACTAAATTATCAAGTAGTGTTCTCCCTGAGTATGCACCATTGCGAAAGTTCTTCGTGCTGAGACACCACGTGATGATCGGGTGTGATAGGTTCTACGTTCAAATACAACGGGTGCAAAATAGTTGCACACGCGGAATACTCAGGTTATACTTGATGAGCCAAGCATATACAGATATGGCCTCGGAACACAGAGACCGAAAGGTCGAGCGTGAATCATATAGTAGATATGATCAACATAATGATGTTCACCAATGAAACTACTCCATCTCACATGATGATCGGACATGGTTTAGTTGATTTGGATCACGTGATCACTTAGAGGATTAGAGGGATGTCTATCTAAGTGGGAGTTCTTAAGTAATATGATTAACTGAACTTAAATTTATCATGAACTTAGTCCCTGATAGTATCTTGCTTGTTTATGTTGATTGTAGATAGATGGCTCGTGTTGTTGTTCCGTTGAATTTTAATGCGTTCCTTGAGAAAGCAAAGTTGAAAGATGATGGTAGCAATTACACGGACTGGGTCCGTAACTTGAGGATTATCCTCATTGCTGCACAGAAGAATTACGTCCTGGAACTACCGCTGGGTGCCAGGCCTGCTGCAGGAGCAACGCCAGATGTTATGAACGTCTGGCAGAGCAAAGCTGATGACTACTTGATAGTTCAGTATGCCATGCTTTACGACTTAGAATTGGGACTTCAACGACGTTTTGAACGTCATGGAGCATATGAGATGTTCCAGGAGTTGAAGTTAATATTTCAAGCAAATGCCCGGATTGAGAGATACGAAGTCTCCAATAAGTTCTATAGCTGCAAGATGGAGGAGAACAGTTCTGTCAGTGAGCATATACTCAAAATGTCTGGGTATAATAATCACTTGATTCAGTTGGGAGTTAATCTTCCGGATGACTGCGTCATTGACAGAATTCTCCAATCACTGCCACCAAGCTACAAGAGCTTCGTGATGAACTATAATATGCAAGGGATGAATAAGACTATTCCCGAGCTCTTCGCGATGCTGAAAGCTGCGGAGGTAGAAATCAAGAAGGAGCATCAAGTGTTGATGGTCAACAAGACCACTAGTTTCAAGAAAAAGGGCAAAGGGAAGAAGAAGGGGAACTTCAAAAAGAACGGCAAGCAAGTTGCTACTCAAGAGAAGAAACCCAAACCTGGACCTAAGCCTGAAACTGAGTGCTTCTATTGCAAGCAGACTGGTCACTGGAAGCGGAACTGCCCCAAGTATTTGGCGGATAAGAAGGATGGCAAGGTGAACAAAGGTATATGTGATATACATGTTATTGATGTGTACCTTACTAATGCTCGCAGTAGCACCTGGGTATTTGATACTGGTTCTGTTGCTAATATTTGCAACTCGAAACAGGGACTACGGATTAAGCGAAGATTGGCTAAGGACGAGGTGACGATGTGCGTGGGAAACGGTTCCAAAGTCGATGTGATCGCAGTCGGCACGCTACCTCTACATCTACCTTCGGGATTAATATTAGACCTAAATAATTGTTATTTGGTGCCAGCGTTAAGCATGAACATTATATCTGGATCCTGTTTGATGCGAGACGGTTATTCATTTAAATCGGAGAATAATGGTTGTTCTATTTATATGAGTAATATCTTTTATGGTCATGCACCCTTGAAGAGTGGTCTATTCTTGTTAAATCTCGATAGTAGTAATACACATATTCATAATGTTGAAGTCAAAAGATGTAGAGTTGATAATGATAGTGCAACTTATTTATGGCACTGCCGTTTAGGTCATATCGGTGTAAAGCGCATGAAGAAACTCCATACTGATGGACTTTTGGAACCACTTGATTATGAATCACTTGGTACTTGCGAACCGTGCCTCATGGGCAAGATGACCAAAACGCCGTTCTTCGGTACTATGGAGAGAGCAACAGATTTGTTGGAAATCAGAATCACTTGGTACTTGCGAGCCGTGCCTCATGGGCAAGATGACCAAAACGCCGTTCTTCGGTACTATGGAGAGAGCAACAGATTTGTTGGAAATCATACATACAGATGTATGTGGTCCGATGAATATTGAGGCTCGTGGCGGATATCGTTATTTTCTCACCTTCACAGATGATTTAAGCAGATATGGGTATATCTACTTAATGAAACATAAGTCTGAAACGTTTGAAAAGTTCAAGGAATTTCAGAGTGAAGTTGAAAATCATCGTAACAAGAAAATAAAGTTTCTACGATCTGATCGTGGAGGAGAATATTTGAGTTACGAGTTTGGTGTACATTTGAAAAATTGTGGAATAGTTTCGCAACTCACGCCACCCGGAACACCACAGCGTAATGGTGTGTCCGAACGTCGTAATCGTACTTTACTGGATATGGTGCGATCTATGATGTCTCTTAATGATTTACCGCTATCATTTTGGGGATACGCTCTAGAGACGGCCGCATTCACGTTAAATAGGGCACCATCAAAATCCGTTGAGACGACGCCTTATGAACTGTGGTTTGGCAAGAAACCAAAGTTGTCGTTTCTGAAAGTTTGGGGCTGCGATGCTTATGTGAAAAAGCTTCAACCTGATAAGCTCGAACCCAAATCGGAGAAATGTGTCTTCATAGGATATCCAAAGGAAACTATTGGATACACCTTCTATCACAGATCCGAAGGCAAAACTTTTGTTGCTAAATTCAGAAACTTTCTGGAGAAGGAGTTTCTCTCAAAAGAAGTGAGTGGGAGGAAAGTAGAACTTGACGAGGTAACTGTACCTACTCCCTTATTGGAAAGTAGTACATCACAGAAACCTGTTTCTGTGACACCTACACCAGTTAGTGAGGAAGCTAATGATGATGATCATGAAACTTCAGAACAAGATACTACTGAACCTCGTAGATCAACCAGAGTGAGATCCGCACCAGAATGGTACGGTAATCCTATTCTGGAAGTCATGTTACTAGATCATGATGAACCTACGAACTATGAAGAAGCGATGGTGAGCCCAGATTCCGCAAAATGGCTTGAAGCCATGAAATCTGAGATGGGATCTTCAAGAAGAAGACTGACGCTGACGGTAATATTACTGTCTACAAAGCTCGACTTGTCGCAAAAGGTTTTCGGCAAGTTCAAGGGATTGACTACGATGAGACCTTCTCACCCGTAGCGATGCTTAAGTCTGTCCGAATCATGTGAGCAATTGCCGCATTTTATGATTATGAAATTTGGCAGATGGATGTCAAAACTGCATTCCTGAATAGATTTCTGGAAGAAGAGTTGTATATGATGAAACCAGAAGGTTTTATAGATCCAAAGGGAGCTAACAAAGTGTGCAAGCTCCAGCGATCCATTTATGGACTGGTGCAAGCCTCTCGGAGTTGGAATAAACGTTTTGATAGTGTGATCAAAGCATTTGGTTTTATACAGACTTTTGGAGAAGCCTGTATTTACAAGAAAGTGAGTGGGAACTCTGTAGCATTTCTGATATTATATGTGGATGACATATTACTAATTGGAAATGATGTAGAAATTCTGGATAGCATAAAGGGATACTTGAATAAGAGTTTTTCAATGAAAGACCTCAGTGAAGCTGCTTACATATTGGGCATTAAGATCTATAGAGATAGATCAAAACGCTTAATTGGACTTTCACAAACCACATACCTTGACAAAATTTTGAAGAAGTTCAAAATGGATCAAGCAAAGAAAGGGTTCTTGCCTGTGTTACAAGGTGTGAAGTTGAGTAAGACTCAATGCCCGACCACTGCAGAAGATAGAGAGAATATGAAAGATATTCCCTATGCATCAGCCATAGGATCTATCATGTATGCAATGCTGTGTACCAGACCTGATGTGTGCCTTGCTATAAGTCTAGCAGGGAGGTACCAAAGTAATCCAGGAGTGGATCACTGGACAGCGGTCAAGAACATCCTGAAATACCTGAAAAGGACTAAGGATATGTTTCTTGTATATGGAGGTGACAAAGAGCTCATCGTAAAAGGTTACGTTGATGCAAGCTTTGACACTGATTCGGACGATTCTAAATCGCAAACCGGATACGTGTTTACATTAAACGGTGGAGCTGTAAGTTGGTGCAGTTCTGAACAAAGCGTTGTAGCGGGATCTACATGTGAAGCGGAGTACATAGCTGCTTCGGAAGCAGCAAATGAAGGAGTCTGGATGAAGGAGTTCATATCCGGTCTAGGTGTCATACCTAGTGCATCGGGTCCAATGAAAATCTTTTGTGACAATACTGGTGCAATTGCCTTGGCAAAGGAATCCAGATTTCACAAGAGAACCAAGCACATCAAGAGACGCTTCAATTCCATCCGGGATCTAGTCCAGGTGGGAGACATAGAGATTTGCAAGATGCATACGGATCTGAATGTTGCAGACCCGTTGACTAAGCCTCTTCCACGAGCAAAACATGATCAGCACCAAGGCTCCATGGGTGTGAGAATCATTACTGTGTAATCTAGATTATTAACTCTAGTGCAAGTGGGAGACTGAAGGAAATATGCCCTAGAGGCAATAATAAAGTTATTATTTATTTCCTTATATCATGATAAATGTTTATTTTTCATGCTAGAATTGTATTAACCGGAAACATAATACATGTGTGAATACATAGACAAAACAAAGTGTCACTAGTATGCCTCTACTTGACTAGCTCGTTAATCAAAGATGGTTATGTTTCCTAACCATGAACAATGAGTTGTTATTTGATTAACGGGATCACATCATTAAGTGAATGATCTGATTGACATGACCCATTCCATTAGCTTAGCACCCGATCGTTTAGTATGTTGCTATTGCTTTCTTCATGACTTATACATGTTCCTATAACTACGAGATTATGCAACTCCCGTTTGCCGGAGGAACACTTTGGGTGCTACCAAACGTCACAACGTAACTGGGTGATTATAAAGGAGTACTACAGGTGTCTCCAAAGGTACATTGTTGGGTTGGCGTATTTCGAGATTAGGATTTGTCACTCCGATTGTCGGAGAGGTATCTCTGGGCCCTCTCGGTAATGCACATCACATAAGCCTTGCAAGCATTGCAAACTAATGAGTTAGTTGTGAGATGATGTATTACGGAACGAGTAAAGAGACTTGCCGGTAACGAGATTGAACTAGGTATTGAGATACCGACGATCGAATCTCGGGCAAGTAACATACCGATGACAAAGGGAACAACGTATGTTGTTATGCGGTCTGACCGATAAAGATCTTCGTAGAATATGTAGGAGCCAATATGAGCATCCAGGTTCCGCTATTGGTTATTGACCGGAGACATGTCTCGGTCATGTCTACATTGTTCTCGAACCGTAGGGTCCGCACGCTTAAGGTTTCGATGACAGTTATATTATGAGTTTATGCATTTTGATGTACCGAAGTTTGTTCGGAGTCCCGGATGTGATCACGGACATGACGAGGAGTCTCGAAATGGTCGAGACATAAAGATTGATATATTGGAAGCCTATGTTTGGATATCGGAAGTGTTCCGGGTGAAATCGGGATTTTACCGGAGTACCGGGAGGTTATCGGAACCCCCCCGGGAGCTATATGGGCCTTAGTGGGCTTTAGTGGAAAAGAGAAGGGGCAGCCCAAGATGGGCTGCGCGCCTCCCCCCTCCCCTAGTCCTATTAGGACAAGGAGAGGTGGCCGGCCCCCCCTCTCTCTTTTCCCCCTCCGCGAATCCTATTCCAACTAGGATTGGGGGGGGGGGGGGAATCCTACTCCCAGAGGGAGTAGGACTCTCCTGGCGCGCCCTCCTTGGCCGGCCAGCCTCCCACCTTAGTCCTTTATATACGGAGGCAGGGGCACCCCAGAGACACACAAGTTGATCCACGTGATCTATTCCTTAGCCGTGTGCGGCGCCCCCAGCCACCATAGTCCTCGATAATATTGTAGCGGAGTTTAGGCGAAGCCCTGCTGCTGTAGTGCATCAAGATCGTCACCACGCCGTCGTGCTGGCGGAACTCTTCCCTGACACTTTGCTGGATCGGAGTTCGGGGATCGTCATCGAGCTGAACGTGTGCTAGAACTCGGAGGTGCCGTAGTTTCGGTGCTTGGTCGGTCGGATCGTGAAGACGTACGACTACATCAACCAAACGCTTCCGTTGTCGATCTACTAGGTATGTAGATCATACTCTCCCCTCTCATTGCTATGCATCACATGATCTTGCATGTGCGTAGGAATTTTTTTGAAATTACTACGAAACCCAACAAATAGCGGAACCTGGATGCTCATATTGGTTCCTACATATTCTACGAAGATCTTTATCGGTCAAACCGCATAACGACATACGTTGTTCCCTTTGTCATCGGTATGTTACTTGCCCGAGAGTCGATCGTCGGTATCTCAATACCTAGTTCAATCTTGTTACCGGCAAGTCCCTTTACTCGTTTCGTAATGCTACATCCCGTAACTAACTCATTAGCTATATTGCTTGCAAGGCTTATAATGATGTATATTACCGAGAGGGCCCAGAGATACCTCTCCGACAATCGGAGTGACAAATACTAATATTGATCCATGCAAGCTCAACAAACTCCATCGGAGACACCTGTAGAGCACCTTTATAATCACACATTTACGTTGTGATGTTTGGTAGCACATAAAGTGTTTCTCCGGTATTCGAGAGTTGCATGATCTCATAGTCATAGAAACATGTATAGTTATGGAGAAAGCAATACCAACAAACTAAACGATCATCGTGCTAAGCTAACAGATGGGTCAAGTCAATCACATCATTCTCTAATGATGTGATCCCGTTAATCAAATGACAACTCATGTCTATGGTTAGGAAACATAACCATCATTGATTCAACGAGCTAGTCAAGTAGAGGCAAACTAGTGACACTTTGTTTGTCCATGTATTCACACATGTACTAAGTTTTCGGTTAATACAATTCTAGCATGAATAATAAACATTTATCATGATATAAGGAAATATAAATAACAACTTTATTATTGCCTCTAGGGCATATTTCCTTCAGATATGTTGAAGTCGGATTGGCTCGGAGAGCACCCCCGAGTGGTTCACCGTCGCAGCTAGCTGTTAGCAGTACCACCCAGGATGTGGTGGTATCTCAGGATCTGTCTCGACATCCGACATGAAACATTCACTGTGGCGGAATGACAGGGCAGGTGGAGACTACCTAGAAGAGAGGTGGGCCTGGATCCTGGTCAGGATCTGTGGTTATTTCATAATAACACACTTAACGAGATTTGGATATTTGATTTGAGACTGGCACTGGCATATACGCACTAACCGCCACGCGGAATAATGGTTATGGGGCCCTCGGCGTCGTCAGTTCCTCTCAAAAACTCTGTCACATGTCACAGTTGAGCGGCATGCCCGGTGTGTATACAGAGGTGGGATTGGTCCCGGCCATCCTCGCAATGTGCAGGAGTGCTTAGGATGATTGGCCAATGAACCCTTCGTGCTTAGGATGTAGACCGGCATGTTGACCTCTCTAGAGAGCCTAGGTAGGACTTCGACGTGTAGATTATCTGAGGCCCGACATTACCTAGAAAAGTGTGTCCGACAGAGGTAATCAAGTGTATCGGGTTATGTGGTGCACCCCTCCAGGGAAGTTAAACTATTCAAATAGCCATGTCCACGATAACATGATGACTTGAAGTTGTATCCCGGCCTCTTACAACTAAAACCGGATACTTGATAAAACACCCAGATAACAGACAGATACCCCCAGAGATCACTTTCCCACAAGGAGACGAGGAGAGGATCTCTGGGCAGGTTATTGTTATATGTATGTACAAGATGATACCATATACGCTCCTCTTTTCTACTGCTAAAAGATGTAGTCTCCGATAGGTTGAGCTTCTCCCACTTATTCAAACATTTCCGCAGTTTAGTCCACAGATATTACCCCTTTCCTTTGATACTGATGCATATCTAGTATAGATCTGATGTAAGTATTGTGATTACTTTGGATGAGTCCTCGCCATCTTTGCTACACTTTTCATTCAACCCGGTTGCTGCAACAACTGGTAGCGCCGCGGATGCAGGTTACCCTGATGGTGCGTACTATATGGACACCGATGACCAGGAGTAGTCCAGTTGTCCCAGATAGGAGGCCTCGGCTTTTGATCTAGCGTTGTTGTTTTACTCAGTCTTCTTAAGGCAAAACTTGTCTTTTTTTTAGAAAAGGAGGATGGCCCCCGACCTCTGCATCTGGGAGATGTATGCGGCCACTTTATTGATTATTCTCGAGGACCTTACAAAGTATTACAACAATATGCCTGAATCCACCATCTTGGCTACATATGCCACTACTCCTATCCATATGATGAAGGGGTGCTAGCTGGGCCAAATACCCAGACCACTCACCTAAGCCTATCATCAAAAGCCAGAAGCCCCAGCCGAGCCACATACCGGGTCTGGGGCTTAAACTGGTCTGACGCACTCACAAGTGTCGCCGCCACCATCCTCCACAGGTCCGTCTTCAGAGCAGATATTGAGGCTTCTACCTTGTCAGGCCACTCTGTCATCGACGCCACCATGACGCCAGACAACTACCTCCTCCTGCGCGAGTCCATCACCGCGCATCGGGCGCCGAGTCTCCACTACGCCACGCCGCCGAGATCCGCCATCATCAACGTGTAGGATGAAGCACCGCTCCACCAAAAAAACCGCCCACTAGTCCCTCGATCCTGTGTACGCCTCCAAGAATGACGCCCCCAAGGAGGAAATGACACCAACGCGCCGTCGTCATCCGATCTACTGATTTAGGGTTTCCCCCGGAGGTAGCAGATAGAGGTCTGGAGCTTCTCCGCGGCGATGCCTTCAAGAAGGTAATGACACAAAAGAGTGCCGCCAACGCCGGTCTTGGCATCAAGCCAAGAACAAAGTTTTCACCTGGATCCGCTCGAAGAACCTCCATCAAGCATCGTGTGCATGGGTCGCCGCCGATCTGAGCCGCCGCACATCGAGCAAGCCGCACCGGGCAGAACAGATCTGTCCGGAGGGCAAACCACGCATGGCGCCGACCCAACCACCGGGCCCTCCATGCCGCCACGCCAATCCGAGGTCAGATGGTCCGTCGCTGCAGACCCGGCCGCCGCCGCCGAACGCAGCCAAGGCCGCTACCCGACGCAGGGCCGGCCACCGCACCCGCCACCACCGCCGCCCTAGGACGAGGCTGCCGCCGCGCCGCCGCCGGTCAAGGCAGGCCCGCCACGCCACGAAAGCTAGATCGGCCGTGCCACCACACGCCGCGGGGCTCCGCACCGCCCCCATGGCGCGGGAGAGAGGGAAGGCCCCCGTCACCGTCGTCAGCCCCCGGGCTATAGGCCGGCGGCGTCCTTCGGCGGCAACGGTGGGAGGGATGGAAGGACGGGGAGCCCCCGGCGGCTAGGGTTGGGATCCCGCCCGTGTCGCCCGAGCGGGGGCGACGCGGGGGAAGCGGATATGTTTTCTTGTCTAACCATGTATGTACTCAAATAATATTTGCTTTCATGACTGATGTATTATGGATCCTCGTGACCCTGACTTGTACTATAAAGATTTATGTTTAATTTGTGTCACCGAGTTGTGTTGTGATATTAGCGTGGGTCACCGTTCATGATCTGACATGATGCGTGTATGGTTAGTACACGATTATAAATGGGACGTCACAGCAGAAGGTCTCTAATGAAGAAGAAGAGATGATGCCGGTGAGACATCGGCGGTGTCGACCCGCTCCTTTGCAAGTCGTGGCGCTTCCGATGTGGGGGCCGCCTTCTCCTTCGTGATGCCCTCGAACTCTTCAATGTTGAGTCAGAGCGTTCTTGGCTTCTTGCAGTGGAGGCGCCTCGCGGCTGTCTCCATCATGGCGAGGACCTCGACTAGGATCTTCTTCTCCGAATTGACCTTCACGAACATCGCATAGGGTTGGGAGGACCTTGTGCCTGTGCGGGAGGAACCGGCGTCCGCCGCCACTCTGCGCGGTCCGCTGCCTCTCGCGCCGTATGGTGTGTGCCTCCGATTTGGGGGTCCTTGTACGGTGGCTCGACGTGAGCACGAGCATCAAACGCTTGCCGTGAGGAGCTGGGGCCAGAGGGAAGCGCCCAATGACGGATCAGGGATGAATGTATGTGAGAGACTTTGATTGTATTATGTTAAAAAAATTGGAAGATCTACCGCCGGGTCGAGGGCAACATTTTGGAGAGAGAAAGTTCGACAGAAATTGAGAAATCAATAGAAATATATGCACATATATACATGTGACAAATACGGTTTACTGCATTTTTGTATATCTAACTTGCAATTGACATCGATGAACCAAAACTCAAGATTGAGCAAACAAACAATCTTAACACTATTGTTCTAGCAGACGCTCCTTTCCATCATCTCGTTGTATTGCAGCCACGAGATTTGCCGTTGCAGCTTCATCTGCGCGTAGAACTTTGCGATGAACTCGTCCGCCTTCACGTCCACCCCGGCATCCTCGCCGGCCTCCGCGGCTCCCGCCGAGCCGACGCTCGCCTCCATCATCGCGCGCTCGAGCAGCTGCTCATCCGCGCCATCGTCGAGGCTCTCCAGGCCGCACTCGCTCGGCTGGTCATCGTAGAAGTCCCCGGCGCAGCTCGCGTCCCTCTCGCGGTCGTCGCGGAAGAAGTAGCGGTCGTCGCCGTAGACGCCTGGGGTGTCGGGGACGGAGGGCGCGATGCAGGGGATGAACCGGAGCACGCGCGCGGAGGGGGTGCGGAACCGGAACGCCGGCGTCTCGTCGATGGAGAACTCCCGCTCGCCGTAGTGCAGCCGGTCGTTGCGCCGGCCGCCGTGGCCGAGGCCGAGGCCGGCGACGCGGCTGTGCCGCAGCGTCTTGAGCAGGCGGAGGCTCTGCGCCGCGCTCCCCTTCCGCGCCCAGAGCACCGCCAGCCGCAGCAGCCGCCACGCCCGGCCGCCCACGGAGGCCTTCCTGGTCGCCTTAGGAAACATCGCCGGCGCCGCCATTGTGCTTATCTGCGTGGATTCAGCAAAAAGGATCGCGAGGCCGGTGTAGCTGCTCCGCTCTTTTGCTTTTGGTGTGGAGGGTTGTTCGGTTGAGAAAGTTGATGGATGAGTGTGGCGGGGATCGCTGCATAAATAGGGAGTTCAGCTGGGATGCTTTGCTTGTGTCGTGAGGCGGGAGCGGGAGCGCGGCGGGAGCCAAGGGAAGCGACCGCGTCTGTTACCTGCGTGTTTGCTTGGCAGTTGTGCATAAGCTGGAGCAGCAGTGGATGATTGCGGTCAGGCGTGTGGGGCCCGGCCGCCAGGTAGTGCGGCGCCTCATCGGGCTGACGGACGGCGGCTAGGACGCGATTGCGCGTCGTGCCTGCGAACGTGGGGCCGTTTCCACTGTCTGTTCCGTGGGCCGTTTTCATCCATGACAGACAGGGGCGTTTTGTTTTGCCTTCATCAAGCGGCAATCTACAGGAACAGGGTGTGAATAATCGAAACTGAAGCTCCTTGTGATTTCCTTGGTACTTCGCGTAATTAGCCCACTGTCTGCGTTCGTAGTACGTGGGCACAACTGTAGTTTTTCGCGGGACAGGTAGCTAGCTAGCTGCTAGCCTGGCTTTGCTGTGCATTTTGTTTTCATCTAGTTACTTGTGAATTGTGATGGAGTGGAGCTGAAGATCACGTGGTATAGCGTCAAGAACGAATTGCTTTGCTTGTATCTCTGTGAACGCTTCTCAAATGACGCATCATTCCTTCTTAACCAATCACTCTTACTATAAAATTATAGCCACAGCCACGCGTTTCCATGGAGTTAACTCTAGCTGCTCGTCAGTGGGGAACATGGCTTTGCTTAATCAAGAATGTAAACCGCGTAGCAGTGTGGACTATGAAGACCTTAAGCCCAACTACCAGCGCAATCCCCGCGGTACTGGCAGCTTCACAATAGTTGTGAGGCGGACGTGGACCTTGCGCGTCCACCTCAGAGTCTCAGGGGTACTGTACTTGCCAGGCCAAGAGCTCCACAGTGTCACGCCGCACAAGTGAAATCGTGTACGCGGTCTCCACGCTGCGTCGAAGCACAGGAATGTACCAAAGCCCAACGCAAAACAGCCTGAAGAACTGAAGCCGGAAAATTTACCGTCATGTTTTCTGAACCCCCGATCTAAGATTCTGTTTCTGTCTTGAGTATTGCATAAAAAAGGTGACGAATACAAATTTCCTCAGCCGGTATAAAACAGCCGAAAATCACTGCACAGCTAGCCTTGAAAATCACTGCACAGCCAAGCTAAAAGAGAGGCACTAGCCCGAAGCTTCCCATGAAGTTTCACCAGAGATATAAACACCAAAAGCAAACAAATTTCTTATACGAATCTGGTTCATGGGGTCACATGGCATTCCCACAAATCCTGGCTGACAACTAGACACAGCGATCACACGCTGGAAAACCCAAGCCTGTCATGCAGCTACGCAGGTACTACCAAACTGCTCACCACAAACACCTACAGCTCTGTTGTCATATAGCTGCAGCCTCAACAATTCCTGGTTGCTTTTGTGCTAAGGCTCCGCTGAACAAGACAGTTCACCTGATTTTTTTTGGAATCATGCAGCATGGGAGATATGCAAACTGAACAAAACGATCTAACGGTGACCGCGATACTTAAGATCACTGCTGTCATCCGTCACCTGAGGAGATTATAATATCACCTTTCCGTTCGGTACTGAAGGATGTGATGCCATTAGCCCGACAAAGCATTACCTGCTTACCACGAATGATTCATTCAGAATGAAGAGGTAGCGGCCACGAAATAGCAGGGCTAGATTGCCCACCTGCAAAAAGGAATTGGACAGCACAACAAGTCCTAGATAGACAAAACAGATTGATTCAGACCCAAGGACCTCTGAAAAGTCAAGACCCAGTCTGGATCTTCTCAATTAATGGGCATGCTTGAAATAATAATTTTAGTTATATTAGAGAAGTAATAGCTGAATTACTAAACAGGCGAGACGCTGGCGGTATTTTTCAACTTCCTTTTGTTCTTTTATATAAAGCCCCCCTATTTTCTTTATTGAAGACATTTAGTTTGCTTAACAAGAGAACATATGGGCAGGAAATTTCAAGAGCATTTTGCATGCTATATTACTCATCAAGCATAGATAACAGATCTCTCCAAAATGTCTGGATGCTCACCATGCGCACCTGGGTCTTAGGGGTTGTTTGGTTTGTGACTATGGTTGCCACACGCCCACACCTTACCACACGTAAGGTAAGATAAGTTTGACCAACTTAGGTGGTTGTTTGGTTCAAGCCTCATCTTAGGCAAGATGCTTTTTGCCACACTAGGGTCCACAACACATACAGTGAAAAAGTGTGCCAAGATTCCCTTAGGCTTGCCAACTTGTGGCTTCCATTTTGTTGAACTAACTTTAGGTAAGTTTGGTAAAGAATGTGTGGCAAAATGTGGCATTATTAAGACCTAGAACCAAACAGCCCCTTAGTCCCGACCTCCACATGATGCTCACAATTGTTCTTCTGAATAAAAATGCCGAAGGTGCTAGTGCTTGTCGACTAAGTTTGCTTTTTCCTAAATCAGAAGAAAATATTCCCAAAGAGTAACAATACATACAATGCGGACCATTTATGTAACTGTAAAAAAAAACATTTTTTTTCTAAAGGAACCAGCTTATGACACATAGAAATATAACTGCAAAAGCATCTCCAAAATGCTACTAAAAGTTATCCATAATGTCCATTTGCTTCTTTTGATTTAATTGTCCAGATAGTGACAACCCATGAATACCAAAGATTTCCATTTTCTTCTATGATCAAATTGTTTTCTGATATGTACCTTTCAAGAAGTATAATGCCCTTGTAGAGTAGCAACAAAGGTAGCAGAATTGAAACTTCTTTTATCTCTTTTGCGAACACACAGGAGAGCTGCGTATCATTTCATTAAGAAGAAAAGGAAATGTACAAGGAAGAGGGAGAAAACTCCCTCAACCCAGCATCGGTTTCAAGGCACTGATCCTTACAATGGACAAGCCATATTCTTATTATGAGATCTTGCGCATAAGCAGGGATCAGGGTATATCTGGCTAAATAACACTGCATCCTGCTAGTCAAGATGGGCAAATGATATTTGCATTACAATTGATCAGAAGCGATTCTGATTGTCTAATTTATTCTATAGCGAGGAACAGATCGATAATTTCTGCACAGGTTAAAGATGTTCATCAAAATACACACCACTTGCCTATAAGAATAATTGATCAAACTAGTGACATGATTGATGCTACTTCTCAGATGTTAAGAATATTGCCACAACCTTTCTTTATTGCAGTATCCCACTATATCACTAAACTATCACCCATACAAACTACTAGCAACCAAAGGTCAAATGCCTGTAGTATGGATATCACTACAGGCACCAATGTTCAAGTCACTATTTATCCAGGCAAGACACAGATATCTAAAGAAGAAGCTTTTTGAGTAACTCAAAGTTCTGAAACTAGAATCATAAGCACGAAATGGATGGTGCACCGACATGTCCATTTTGTCTTAGATGCTAGATATAGTTCTGGCAGGTTGCTACTCAACCACAATGTATTTTACAATGTTCCTAATGCTTTATTCAAACGACCTGCGTATAGTAAAATAAATATCATGAACTAAGCATAATAAGTCTTTACTTGTTCGCCTAAAACATGCTTAACTTTACATGATAAAAATCCAAGTTTCGATGATATCTGCTGGCATAATTGGCACAAGATAAAATCTGACCCAGTGTAACTTGCTCACATGTGATACATTTCAATTTATGGCCTGGAAAATGCTCATCAAATCATATTAATAACTTAAAACCTGCTGATATATGTGTCATTGTTAAAATGAATATAAGTCTAGCAGAACAAGCTATTTGTCTGCTAGTTGTTATATCTACAGTATATACTATCCAACCGGAATCGAATTACTACATGGGAGGCCATCTGCGGGTAAAAAGCTGAACAAGAAAAAATGTCACAATCTCAGGCTGCTTGGACTTTTCAAAGTCAATCATTGAATTTTGCATGGTCACAACTTGAAAAGACACAATGGCTGTGGCTCAAAGGTCTCATGGTTTCACTTAAAAGATGCCGACATTCCTGACTTCCAGAAAGTATGGCAGGGCACTTACAAGACAACCCAACTACATTCCAGTTACACATTCATTCTAGTTTTCTACGAGGAGATATGAAAACTCTTGGTACTGACATAGTTTGAGACATCCTTAGCCCTTGAACTGCCACTCCCTACGGCACATGGGGCAAAGGGGGGTTGATGTTTGAGAATTGACCCACTTGAGTATGCAGTGAAGATGGAAAGCATGGTTGCAGGCACCCCAAATGATTGGGCAATCATCACCAGGGAACTTACAATCAGGGCAGCAGCCGTCAAAAGCCATCCTGCATATGCCACATGTCTCATCTTGTGCGTCCCATGTCCAAGAAGCCACCGCATGCCACTGAAGAATTTTGACCTTCATGGCTGTTACCTGGAATACAGCAGTAGATGCAATGCATGAGTCATGAGAACATTGTACTAATTGCAGCTTATCAGATAGCAATCAAGAAGGAATAAGGCAGACAGGAGAAGAGAAGTTTCACAAAAATTAAATGGTCTAAAAGAACACATGCAGTATTAGCTTTCTTGTCTTCAATTTTATGGCTGAAGTTGCAACTTGCAGGTAAAGATAGAGTGATAGATAGCTACAAGGATACAAGTCAATAACAGAGTACACCATTCGAATGGCTCATAAGTCCCAACTACTAGCATCCACAAAGTGACATGGTCAACACATTTCCTCACGATATGCAGGGGCGGGCTTAACATGAGGGCTTGTACAACGCTACACGGTGGACGGGTGCTCCAACTGCCACCTAGGTTTGGATGGTTCCAAATTGACGCAACGTGCTGCTTGCAGACTAAAGCTACATCCTGCAGAAGAGCCAACCTCTTCGGATGTGAAAACGAAGAAAGGAAGAAAAGGCATGCTGCGCTGATGCATGCAAGAGAGGGATAGAGAGAGCAGAAAAACAATGCTATGCATGTGAAGGACAGTGGGTCCGCTACATAGTGTGGCCTCTGTTGGACAGAATTTTTTTAAAATGGTGGCTTCATTACTTTTTGATTAGTTTAAGAGCTGAGGCAGTACCAGGGTGATGCCTCCGTTGTACATGCCCTGAGACATACGAATACAGTTGAACCATTGACTTTACAAAAAATAAGATGTGCGCGCCAGGGCAGAAACTCTTATGGCTCAACTGAGATCGATCTTGTATGCTGTGGAAAAACCAATGTTTGGGGAGAACCTAATGGATCCACATATGAATGGTTGAATTCGAATGGCTCAAGGAGGGCGATGCCGTGCTATCTCCGGAATGGATTGATCATAATCAAAAGATAGAATTGACAGCGGGCATAGTGTTTGAGTGTGTGTTGGGGGGGGGGGGGGGGGGGGGGGGTGGGGGGGGGGGGGGGGGGTGGGATTGCAAGGACAGGAGGAACATGATAACTACTCCCTTCGTCTCAAAATGTATTTGAGATAGAGGGGGAGTAACTAGGAAGCAAAAGTAATAGCGAAATTAGGAATAGTCGAAGGAGTGGAGCAGTGCTGGTCGGGCCAGACAATGAATCAAGCCAAAGCTCAAAGATAGTCCTCCTTCTTTGATTACTATTAGATTTTCTTTAGTATTTACCCTTGCCAAGCCCTACCGAGACATTACCATCTCCATACCAGAAGAACACCCAGCAAATAACGAAATGACAGCACCATAGCATGGAAATCCATAAGAAGAGGCCCCAGAACAAGCTCCTTCCCCGTTACTAAAAGTACTGTACATAGAACGCTTGGAATTTGAGCAGGGCATTTCCTCGAACACTTTATGCCCATAAACTCCATGTGCATACCGATGTTGTCCATGAGAAGAACGCCACGCAGCAGCGCCTTCAGTGGCCGATGCACCCCATGGTTCATGCCAGCCGTAAGCACTCACAGACCAGCACATGTTCGATTTGCGGTTAGAATGCATTGGCGATTTTACAATTGTCGAGGTCGCCCGCGAATTCGGCTTTGGGGGGCGGCAGAAGATAGGGTTATGGTTAGGGATAGCGACGCAGTACCTTGACGGGGGGCAATGGAGGAGGCACGCGCGGGCCTCAGGCCGCCGTCGACCTCCCTTGGTCGCCGCGTGGACGCAGACTCCGCTCGTCTGCTTTCCCTCCCAGTCAGTCACTCGACTCACTCCGGTCTGTCTGCTTGTTTGTGCGTGGAGAGGCGAGAGGTGCGAGGGAAAGGTCAAAAGGGAGGCGTAAAGGATGGGCCGAAACTCAAGTCTGTATGCGGCCCGTGGCAGTGGTAGCCCTGGGCTGAAGTGTTGTGCGTTGTGGTGCTGCCGGTGAGAATTGAGACCCGGGACAATAGTACCACCTCGCCAGCGGGAGCGAGAACGAACGGGTGGCTGGCTATATAAGAGAGCGAGGGTGCAGTGAAGTAAAGCACGCAGCTGCGTGGTGAGCACAAAGTGAACTATTCTTTCGCCTTTTACTAAAGAATACCGTGTGCACGCCACAATAAGCAGCATACACTAATTTTTGAAGGGTGTCTTCTTCTTAAGGAGGGGACCCCATCAAACCAAAATCCGGAAAAATTATTGAGCTACTTGTCCCATTTGTATTGTTCTGAAAATTAAATGCATATGTCGTACACGGATACTGTACGAATTGTGGTTCTGCAAGGAGGTGTCACATGCATCGTCTGTTGCGGGTACCCGTCAGGGTGTCAAAACTGCACGGCTCGATCGATCTCCGTCACGTAATTTCCACCAGGCACCCCTAAAAAAAAAAGATAATTTCCACCAGGCGCGACCCGAGAAAGGTATCTTTGCCACCCCCTCCAGGCGAGGGGACAACTCATTCCAGATGCTACGCAACGCGGCTTCACGGTTGACGCCCCCCAGCCCAGGCGCATCGTCTCTTTCTGCGCACCAACTCATGTGAGTGTGAGCTAGTCGCATCGCATCGACCATTGCCTGATGCAGCAGCAGCAGGAATCTTTCACGTGCACACTTCATCCACCCAAATGGAGAAGTTGCATGCTCTCAAATTTGTCACCCAACTTAATTACACAGGTTATGTTACGCTCATGGAGGAAAACGACTTTTTTTTTGCTAACTTAAGAGGAAACTATCAATTGAGAGCAGTGGACGGCTCATAAGTGGGACAACAAAGTCTTGTCTTAGCAAATTGAAAACAGTTGGCGGCAACGGCACAACAAATTGACAGGTTCCTGATACGCCAATTTGGGGATGGCCCATTTTCCTCTCATGATTCAGCTAACCATGCCTCCGTCACACTGAAGTGGTATAAAAGAACCTAATAATATCTCAAAACATCAAAATACATATGCAGAATGGCGTGGCTTAAGGAGAGGCATATAGAGATATCATGAAAATTAACCAGTTCCTTTCCAAAGATTCAACTCCTGTTGAGACATTCTTGAAATAACTAGCTAACTAGCAGACAGTAAGAACAGCATCTGCAATCAAAGCAATCTCATGAGGAAGCTCTTAAATTTTTTGTTTCCTATAAACCTGACCCAAAAGTTACCATCACAACCTCATGGACAAAATTAGCAAAGGCAACAGCATCCGTTACTCGCACATTGTTGCAGCGTCTTCTTCGATCCCAATAGAACTCACCCAAGACCACGGATTCTGGAAGAGAGAATTAACAAGGGGTAGATTAGAGGCGAGGTTGAAATATCAGGACCAAATTGTGGTACTAGTGATATGTTACAGTACTACTACTTGGAAAGGGGAGCATTCGTGGAAATAAAAGTTGTGATCAATTTGGTACTCGTTGGAGATCTGTCATGTCATATGTAGCACTATTTCCTTAAATAAGCTTGCATAATGGAGGATGAAACAGGATTGCAGTTATACCAACACGTAGGAACCGGAAAAAACGACAGAAATTTTATGCGAGAAATGAAATCCCTTCTAGTAGTGTTTATAGAAGGCTAACGGATTTGCGATTTCACGGATGAAACCCGTTTCCACAGCGGAAGGAGGGGTCTTCCATGATCGGGTAGCCACGGCCGATTCAGGATGGTGAAATTAGAAGGGAGCGGGGAACCAAGGGAGAAGACCGAAGGAATGGAGGTGATCCTTACCAGCCATGGATGAAGCCCGTGCACTTGTCCTTGATCCAGCGGAAGCCCCGGCGGAAGGAGGCCTTGACTTTTCCTTCCACCGAGTACGCCTTGTAGCTCGCCACCCGACGCCGCCTCTTCACCTCCGGGTCGCTGAAGCACCAGGCGGAACCTATCCCGCCTCCGCCTCCGCTCTTGGTGACCGGCAACGGCGGCGGCGGGGACCTGGTGGGCGGCGGCGGCTTGACGACGAGGTCGATGCGGCGGTCGCCGTAGGGCACGATCTCGTTGCGGTAGGGGCGGTCGTAGTCGGCGGCGGAGGAGGGCGCGTAGGGGCGGTACGCGCGGTCGTAGTCGGCGGCGGCCATCGCGAAGCCGCCCGCGGAGCTGCGCTTCGGGGAGGAAAAAGGAAAATTCCGCTGGTGCCTTCTCTTGTCCCCCTTTATTCCCCCGGTTCTTCTTTGATGGAAGAAAAAGGACTACGAGCTGGCGGTGGGGACTAGGAGCGAGTCTCCTCCTAGCTATGAGCTGACGCCTTTTTTGTTTGACAACACAAAGAAAGAAAAGATTGTTGTGGGAAGTGGAGTATCTGCGGGCTCAAATGTACCGTAGTGAACAGTAGAGTTGACAAGAAATAGTAATTTTGAAAAACTGAATTCTTTTATGGTAAACTTTGATAAATGTTTTGCATTCTTGCAAAATTTCAGCACGAAATGACATCATGGAAGTCATAAAAAAATTGATGCTCAGAAAATGCTAGTTTCCGAAAATATTTTGGAGTACTGAATTTTTTTTTTGGCCACGACTTCCACGAATGTTATTTCGTTCTAAAATTTGTTAAGCATACAAAATATTTATCAAAGTTTACTAAAAAATATAATTTATTTTTTACTATTTTTTATTTTACTGTTCATCGGGGTGCATTTGAGCTCGGGATTAGAATACGATTTGACATCATTACCAACAGATGCACTGCACTGGCATCCACTGTTCCAGTGGTCTATGGCAAGGGCATGTCGAACACCATCCCTCAAAACGTTGTTAAACGTCCTACGCATAGTTCAAACACATTTTGTTCTCCATCATTTTTTTCAGCGACTCACCTCCCTCCTCTCCCCCCGACACCCATGTCCCTCTCTGAGGCGACACAAGGGAACCCCTAGCATCCTCACTACCAGCGGCCTCATCCCCGCTTCCCTCCCTCGCTGTTGTTGTGGGCCACTGCAGGGCAAAGCCTGGGCAGTGTCGATGACGGCGAGGCCTCTCCCGAGCGCGGCTTCCCTCCTCCCCCCCCCCCCCCCCCCATGACGACACGAATCTAGCCGCTGGTGATCTTGGCGACGCGATGCAGCGTAGGTACGGCGACGACTCTACTCGGCATCGGTGATGGTGGGGTGGCCTGTGTCTAGTGGTGCTACCTCGACGGCCACTGCAGCTAGCGGCGCTGGATCCACCCTTGTTGCATCTGGGTAGTGCGCTCGGGCTAAGGCCGCTATTAGGCGTGGTGACATTGTGGCTCTACTACTGCTGGGTGCCATAGTGGTGTTGGCGACTGTAGTGGACTCGGTGTGGTGGTACTGGCGTCGGCAGTGGACTCGGCGTGGTGGTGCCGACCGTTTTGATGGAGGTTCTGTTGTGGCCTGTTGATGCGGCTCCTATGGTGAGGCGTTGCGGCGACGACGGAGTGAAACATCTTGAGGCGGTGTTGCCTCTTTCTGGTGGCATGGGATATAGGTGTGTGGTGATACATGCCAAAGGTTGCATAGCTCCGGTCGATGCTAGCAGCGAGGGCGTGCGTGGGTGTCGTTCCCCTCCTTGGACGCATCAATGTGGAGTGTAGGCACCTCTCTCTCTCTCTCGGTGTGTTGTGCCTGGGGGAAAGCCTAGGTCCGTACCTGGATCAGAGATGGCGGCGTCCTTGGCGTTGTTTCTTTTGTTGGGGGCATTGTTTCTTGAAGACATGGCTTGGCGGCCCCATTTGTGTTCCTTAGGTGCTCGCTGTTGTCGGTGTCAAAACCGGCGGATCTCGGGTAGGGGGTCCCGAACTGTGCGTCTAGGCCGGATGGTAACAGGAGGCAGGGGACACGAAGTTTTACCCAGGTTCGGGCCCTCTCGATGGAGGTAAAACCCTACGTACTGCTTGATTAATATTGATGGTATGGGTATTACAAGAGTTGATCTACCACGAGATCAGAGAGGCTAAACCCTAGAAGCTAGCCTATGGTATGATTGTTGATGTGTATGTTGTCCTACGGACTAAAACCCTCCGGTTTATATAGACACCGGATAGGGTTAGGGTTACACAGAGTCGGTTACAATGGTAGGAGATCTGAACATCCGTATCGCCAAGCTTGCCTTCCACGCCAAGGAAAGTCCCTTCCGGACACGTGACAAAGTCTTCAATCTTGTATCTTCATAGTCCAGGAGTCCGGCTTGAAGGTATAGTTCGGCTATCCGAACACCCCCTAATCCAGGACTCCCTCAGTAGCCCCTGAACCAGGCTTCAATGACGACGAGTCCGGCACGCAAATTGTCTTCGACATTGCAAGGCGGGTTCCTCCTCCAAATACTTCATAGAAGATCTTGAACACAAAGATAGTGTCCGGCTCTGAAAAATAAGTTTCCATATATTGCCATAGAGAGAATAATAATACTAACACAAATCTAATCTGCTGACGTATTCCGTGGTGCGACACGCCACGACCAATCCTTTATCCAAATCGTTTCACTATCCCACCTCAGCCCGTTATGCGAGGCGGTTTCCTTGGCACGTCTTGTCAAAGCAGAGATCGTGTCCCCTCATTACGGGATTCTCATCAATATGGGCGTGGGTAACCCAACCGCTTCTAGGATTCCTAGATCATATGCAAGTCCAAACGGACACGGGGAGGACGCTTGATATCCACCCCCTCTATAAAGGGGCAAAGATTTTACTTTTCCCTCCCGTGCTCAATCGAATCCTTCCCCCGCCTCAAGCTCAAATGCCCAAAGCTCAGGTCAGGTGCTCCGAACCTTCAGTCATGTCCGGATCCATCCTTCAAGGCCGATGGATGCCCTCCTCCGTCACGGAAGAAGACATCAAAAAGTTGAGGGAGGCCAGGTATCTAACCGTCGAAATATCGCATCGGCTGCCTCTCCGGGGGCAGGCTGTCCCCTCTCCCAAACCCAACGAGAGCGTTGTGTTCGTCCCCCACTTCCTCCGGGGTCTAGGTTTTGCACTGGATCCTTTCGTCAGGGGCTTGATGTTTTATTACGGGCTAGATTTCCATGATCTAGCTCTGGACTCCTTCCTGCATATCACGACTTTTGTTGTCGTATGCGAGGCCTTCCTCCGGGTTACCCCCCACTTCGGCTTATGGCTCAAGACCTTTGAAGTAAAGCCGACGGTGATCGAAGGGCAACATGCAGAGTGTGGAGGCGCCTCAATACGCAAGATGACGGGAGCTCCGTGGCCCAAAGGTTCCATCCCAGAGGTGTCTGCATTGTGGCAACAGGAGTGGTTCTACGTCATGACTCCTAGAAGTGCCAAGTGGGCGGCCGCCCCCATTTTTCGCTCGGGCCCTCCACCACGACTGATGTCATGGATCAGCAGAGGACTAGGCTGGGGTCCAGCTAAGGACGTGCTTTTACTGCAAAGCCGCATTCGAGATCTCTTCAACGGAGACCTCAGCTTGGTCGTGGTAATACAAGTTATGCTGGTTCGTCAAGTCCAGCCCTGTAAACGTCGGCCCCTTCGCTTGTGGGAATTCAATCCCGAGGGTCCGTGTGCCATTCAAAATTTTCTCGGCCTGACGCACGAGGATATGTATAAGTCATTCTTCGGACATCAAGTAGAGTGCCCGGATATCACTGATGACGTGGGTCTGAGCAGTAACCGCGCCGCCGAACAGGTAAAGAATCTTCCGGCCAAACACATTATCGTTCCTTCGTTGCGAAGTTATTGAGAGTTTGCTTTTTTGACCAGGATTGGCTAACAAAGGCGAAATTGATTCGGTGTTCGGCCCCCCTCCCTGAAGGCTTGGAGAATCCGGTATTGGAAAAGATGCTCCAGACCGCACCTTGCCCAGATCCCTTGAAGGAAGATATTGTGGAGGGTAACGCGGGCGGATGCGGGCCTCCAATGTTGCCTATTCTAACCGAGGGAGCGAGCGTCTCCATGGAGGAAGACGACCGGAAAAGGAAAAGGACTGCGCCCGGGAATTCGGAAGCCGAAGCTTCCAAACGGGAGAAGAAATCTTCTACCGGGGGCCCTACCTCGAGGGGTGGTGCTGCCGCACAAAGTCCGCGGGGGGGTCAATTCTCCCGGGAGTCGTAAGTGACTCGAAAACTTTAGTGGTACAGATATGTCGTCTTTTTTCTTCTGAGAAAATAACCACCGCATGTATTTGTGTAGTTCGGGCCTTAGCCCCTCTCAAATGAGTTCGTCTTCGGGGGATCTTCTTCCAGAGATGATGGAGAGTGAGACGCCTCCTCCGGACTCCTCCGCTCCGAAAGCGGGAGACCCTGAAGTGTCGTCGTGGAGGGCCTCTCCGAGTGCGGAGAGGCCAGAAGGTGATCCAATCGATCCCCGAGGCTCCCAGTGTCCGGCTCCCGAAGAGGGTAGACAAAAGAGTCCGACGCCGTCTAGTGTGCGATCGGACATTCTGAGGGAGTTGGTGGGGCGAGCGGCCATCTCAGATGATCACCGTGTGCTGATGAATATGGTGATGGAGAGGATATCGTCCGCCGAAAGCGGATTGCATGAAGCTTTTATGAGTCTACTGACAGGCTTTGAGGTACGTGAAAAGGGATGTGTAATAGTCCTGCACATGCTAGGTGTGCCCTGTGTAGATAATAGCCCCTGAGACTCTGGTTGTCGTCGGAAACGATGACGAACGGAGGATCATATTCCCAGGTAATAACCATACTGCCTTTATGTGCAGGAGATGGAAGCTCCGGTGGCCAGCCGGACTAGCCAGTTTGCCCGTTTAGAACAGCGGTTAGATGCGGCAGATGCCGACATCAAGCTTGTTAACAGAAGGCTTGACGAGGCGCAGGGTAAGGATCCTTGTCTGGTAAACGCCAAATAGGAAGAGTATGATGCCAGTGTTTTTGACATGTTATGACTGCAGATGGAGCTGCCACTGTTGAAGCCTTGCGGGTGGAACTTGCCCAAGCCAAGGAACAAGCAAGATTGGGTAATGCGGCTGCTTTGAAGGCGGCCGAAGAGTTGCGAGCTGAGAAGGCCGCACATGGCGAGAGCCGGAAGAAGATGGCTAATATGGCCGTAGAATTAAAAGTCGCCGTAGACTGTTGCCAGGCTCTTGAAAAGGAAAACCAGGTGAAGGCATCGGACCTTGAGAAGGCCGCTGTAACGGGAAAAGACCTCCGCTCTGCTATGAGGGCAAAGAAGGAGGAGCTGCGGGAAGCCGGGGATATTGTAGCCTGGAAGTCCTTTATGCTGCAGAGGAAGTACGGAGATCCACGGTATGCACCTCTGGATCGGCTGTGGAGTTCGTAGGATGCGTATATGGATTTGGCGGCGAGCGCTACCGATGCGGCCAAGTACTTCCAGAGTCAGACGGACCGTGAAGTAGACCAACTGTTTTGGAAGCAATTCCTTTCTCCCGAGCGTCCGCTTTCGTTGACGGACCAATTAGCTAGATGGGCCGAACTAAATAGGTTGTCCGGACTCTCCATGAGGTCTGTTGTGGATCAACTATGGCCCGGAAGGTCAAAACCGAGCAGCTATTTCAGCTTGGTGCAGCAGGTCCTCGATGTGGTGCCGCGCATAAATGTGATGAAGAGGTCGGCGTGCATAGAAGGCACACGGATGGCCTTTGCCCGTGCTAAAGCATACTGGGCAGAGATGGATGCTACCACTGTTGCAGCGCAGGATTCGGCCGTAGGTCGAAGGGCTGCTGAGCACTACTTTGAGGAAGTCCTTGAGGGTGCTTGTTTGATAGAGACCCAGTGCTCAAAAAATATTATGTTTGATTGACATGTAATCTCATTGTAAGCGAAATGCTTTTTAAATTTTTATGAGGCTACTTTTATACTTTTGCCTGAAAGTAATGTGATGCCTCCTGGGTGGCCGTTTATGTATACATGTGTATAACCTGAAAGATTGCAGTCGTCGGCTTCAACCCCCATGCATATAATGCGGAGGTGTTCGCAGAAACACGCATTCACACTTAACCCAACGTCTTGGTCCTATTAAGGAGGTGATAGCGGAGCGAGCGAGGCTACCGGACTATAATGCTTTAACACTTTCACTTAGCCATAGGAGTTTGACAGTGGGGCTACTAGATAGCCCCTGGTGGCTCCGCACTCTCCCGATCCTGGGGTGCGTATATGCCTGGCCGGAAAGCGGCCCTTCGTTAAGGCGGAGGAATTCTAACATTCCCATGGGTCATCGAGTGGTTGACCAGTCTCACGCTAGATCATGACAGTCAGTTTTTGGCTTTCTCTACTGAGGCGCTCGTCCGGATGAACCAGGGCACAATCGCAGTAGTTCTCCTGGTGCTACCTTAGCCGGTAAAGCGGAACGTAAGGCACCAAAACATAGGAGCCGGGCAAACCCAACATTTGACCAAAGACAATGATTCGGAGCTGATGCATATAGGGCCAAACTCGCGACGCCGAATACTCCCTAAGGTATTCGGTCTTTGTGGTATAAACCGGGCCTGAAGAATGGCCTTTGTAAGAAGCCCCTTGTGTCCAGGTACGTGCATTGTTCTGGCGTGGCCACATGCCAAAACGTCAGCATCCTTCTCAACGGTGGATATGTATCAACAAGCGACAGTAAAAAAGGTTTACGCAGGGTCTTAATCTAAAAAGAATCCTTGGGTCGGGTCCCTGCTGCACGTCTGCGCCTGTATCTCCGTTGTGCCGTGTCCTGGACGGGTGTAGAACGATGATTATCTGTAAAAGAGAGGAATTTAGGTAAAAAGGTTGTCGTGCAAAAGGATAGTTTTCTAAAGAAACCATGTATAATTCAAGATAAGAAGAAATCGCCACTCGTCTGCGTGCGTTGAGCCCCTTGTACTTTTGAAAGATAGGGGTGTGACCGTTTATTTGATATGAGCAACGGCGCCGGATTTGGTTAGTTGTGTCTGAGGTCTTGACGACCTATTGGATGCTTTTGCTGGTCCGGGCGCCTTTAGTGTGCGGCTGCTAAGGCAGCCTCACTCTCTTTGGCGCGCAGAGATCGCTTGATACTTCCGTGCACTGAAATGATGCCACGTGGACCGGGCATCTTGAGTGTTAGGGATGCGTAGTGTGGTATTGCATTAAAGCGAGCGAAAGCCTCGCCTCCGAGTAGTGCTTGATACCCACTTTTAAATGGAGCGATGTGGAAAGTTAAATGCTCGCGACGGAAGTTATCGGGGGAGCCGAATATAACTTGTAGTAGGAGGGAGCCCGTACAACGAGCCCCTGGGCCTGGCGTTACTCCTTTAAAGGTAGTATTGCTATGGCGAATTTGTGTTGGGTCTAACCCCATCCCGCGGATTGTATCCTGATATATTAGGTTTAAGCTACTGCCGCCATCCATCAGGACTCGTGTGAAGTGGTATCCGCCAATTACTGGGTCTAATACCAGTGCAGCCCATCCTGCGTGCCGGATACTTGATGCGTAATCACGGTGGTCAAAGGTGATCGGTTGAGACGACCAGTGGCGGGACTTCGCGGTGATGGGCACTTGGGTATTTTTTTCGGGGAGTGTCGCATTGTTTTTTCTCTTGATCACGTGTAACACATTTACTGTTTTGACGTCGGGTGGAAATTTCTTTTGTTCCCCCTTGTCTTGATTGGGAGGCTCGTCCTCGTCTTCACCTGGTGTATCTTCCCCTTTGTGTATGGCGTTAAGCTTGCCGGACTGCTTGAAGACCCAACATTCTCTGTGGGTATGATTAGCAGGTTTGCTAGGGATACTATGGATCTGACATACTTGGTCCAGAATTTTGTTGAGGCTGGACAGTTCATCTCTGGTGCCTTTGGAGGGCGGCTTTTGGTTTGGCCGAGGGACTTTGAATCCGGCATTTACCGTCGTGCCCTTCGTGATGTCTTCTTTATTCCGGCGTTTGTTACTGCTATTGCGCCGTGATTTCCCATTTCCATCTCTAACTTCAGATGTGCTGGGGTCGCCGGTGCTGCATCTGGCTAGCCAGCTGTCCTCACCCGCGCAGAAGCGGGTCATGAGGTTTGTTAATGCGGCCATCGTTCTCGGCTTATTTTGGCCGAGGTGCCTGAAGAGCCATTCATCGCGGACGATGTGCTTGAAAGCCGCTAAGGCTTCGGCGTCCGGACAATCGACAATCTGGTTCTTTTTAGTAAGGAACCTGTTCCAAAGTTTTCGAGCTAACTCTCCGGGCTGTTGAGTGATATGACTCAAGTCGTCCGCATCCAGAGGTCGGACATAAGTCCCTTGAAAGTTTGCCTGAAAGGCGTCTTCGAGCTCTTCCCAACTTCCAATGGAGCTTTCGGGGAGGCCTTTGAGCTAGTGACGAGTTGGCCCTTTGAGTTTGAGAGGTAAGTACTTGATGGCATGGAGATCATCCCCTCGAGCCATATGTATATGAAGGATATAGTCCTCAATCCAGACCCCAGGGTCTGTTGTTCCGTCGTATGCCTCTATGTTTACGGGCTTGAATCCCTCTGGGAATTCGTGGTCCAGCACCTCATCGGTGAAACATAGGGGGTGTGCGACACCCCTGTAGCTGGGTGTGCCGCGTTGTTTGGATGCTTGTGTTGCATTGTATGCTGGGGCACGCTTGCGTGGTCCATAGATGGATCTTGTTGCGCCGTCCTTTGGGTGCGAGCCCTCGCATGGGTCGCGTGTTGTATTGTGAGCGGCGTTGAATGCCGTTCTGTGGTGGTAGAGGGGTCGTCTATCCGACCAGGTGGCTGCTTTGATATTTGGTTGTGGGGGGTCTGAGGCCTCCTCATCGAATTCGGGTAGCAGCTTCCGCTTTGGGTAGCTCTTGGAGGGATGATTGTCGCCGTACCTTGCTGCAGTGTTGAGTATTTTGCTCCATCTGAACTGGAGCATGTTTTGCGCGGCCTTGAGCCTCCGCTTCTGCTTTTTGAGGCTCCTTGCGGTGGCGACGAGCCTTTTACGGGCATTCTGCTGCTCCGAGTGCGTGTCCGGTGTTATGTCGTCCGGACCATTATCATTGATAGGGTTTGTTTGTTTGGTTTGATTATCCGGATTGCCATTGTCTGGCAGCGGTTCGCCCTGCTCCAGCGCTGGATCAGTGTGATCGCTATTTCTGTCGAGGCGGGATTTGGGGCGGCGCTTGCGTCGCCGCTTTGACTGCTTTTCGAGGGAACAATCCTTCAGTGCGTCCTTCCGTTCCTTGCCGTCATCTTTGGGTGCGTCCACCATGTATACGTCATATGACGAGGTGGCGTTCCAGGGCTCGATAGGCGCTGATTCTTCATCGTCTCCTTCATCGGCGTCCATACCGTCGATGTTGTCGGAGTTGAAGTCGAGCATGTCAGTTAAATCGTCGACAGTGGCTACCAAGTGGGTGGTGGGTGGGTTTTGAATTTCTTCATCGTCCGAATCCCAACCTTGCTGACCGTAGTCCGGCCAGGGTTCTCCTGATAAAGAGAGAGATTTTAGTGACTTCAGGATATCGCCAAAAGGCGAGTGCTGAAAGACGTCCGCGGCCGTGAACTCCATGATCGGCGCCCAATCGGATTCGCTCGGCAGGGGCGCGGAGGGTTCGGAGTCCGGAGAAGAATCTGGCTCCATGGAGTCACGAGTCTTGCAGAGTACGGGGCTGGTGTTTGGCTCAACCGCCGTTGGGATCGCAGCCCCCGAGGCGGCGTCCAACCGCCCATCCTCGATCGGCGCGATCGGCTCCGAACCAGGGGCCGGAGCCGATGCAGGTGCGGCCTCCAGGGCACTGTTCGGCGGCAGAGCTAGATCATGCTCGTCGTGATAGTGCGGCACGCTCGGCAGTGGTTCGAATCCGTCGAAGATCAAGTCCCCACGGATGTCGGCCGTATAGTTTAAACTTCCGAATCTGACCTGACGGCCAGGGGCGTAGCTTTCGATCTGCTCTAGATGGCCAAGTGAATCGGCCCGCAGTGCAAAGCCGCCAAAGACGAAGATCTGTCCGGGGAGGAAGGTCTCACCCTGGACCGCATCGCCATTGATGATCGTAGGAGCCATCGGGCCTGACGGCGACGGCACAGAGGAACTCTCAATGAAAGCACCAATGTCAGTGTCAAAACCGGCGGATCTCGGGTAGGGGGTCCCGAACTGTGCGTCTAGGCCGGATGGTAACAGGAGGCAGGGGACACGAAGTTTTACCCAGGTTCGGGCCCTCTCGATGGAGGTAAAACCCTACGTCCTGCTTGATTAATATTGATGGTATGGGTATTACAAGAGTTGACTACCACGAGATCAGAGAGGCTAAACCCTAGAAGCTAGCCTATGGTATGATTATTGATGTGTATGTTGTCCTACGGACTAAAACCCTCCGGTTTATATAGACACCGGATAGGGTTAGGGTTACATAGAGTCGGTTACAATGGTAGGATATCTGAACATCTGTATCGCCAAGCTTGCCTTCCACGCCAAGGAAAGTCCCTTCCGGACACGGGACAAAGTCTTCAATCTTGTATCTTCATAGTCCAGGAGTCCGGCTTGAAGGTATAGTTCGGCTATCCGAACACCCCCTAATCCAGGACTCCCTCAGCTGTGGTTCGGGATTGTTCTTCATGGGCGTTATGCACAGGTTCAAAAACCCATGCCTTTTCCTACTAAGCCCCGAAAAATAAGGATGACGAGGATTTTGAACGCTTTGTTGAAATGCTTAGACCCATCTTTTTGCGCACACGTTTGACGGATATTTTGAAAATGCATGAAAGATATTGTCACTAATAAAAGAAAGATACATGAAGCTGAAATTTCCACCATGCTTGCAAAATATTCATTTAAGGGGGGAGTACCTGATGCGTCCATTTTGCATCATGTTTTCCTATTGTTATTTATAACCTTTTTATGCATAATAATGCTTTATTGAGTAATTCTAATGCCTTTTCTCTCATAATATGCAAGGTTCGCACAAAGAGGGAGAATGCCGGCAGCTGGAATTCTAGACCTAAAAAAGCTACGTCACAGTTACCTATTCTGCACATCTCCAAATGAGCTGAAAATTTACGGAGAATAGTTTTGGAATATATGAAGAATGTTGGAGCCAATAACTACCAGAGGGGGCCCACCAGGTGGGCACAACCCACCTGGGCGCGCCAGGCAGCTCAAGCGCGCCCTGGTGGGTTGTGCCCTCCTCGGCCCATCTCCAGTGCCCCTCTTCTAGTATATAAATCATTTTGACCTAGAAAAAAACAAGGGAAGGACTTTCGGGACGAAGCGCTGCCGTCTTGATGCGGAACTTGGGCAGGAGCACTTTTGCCCTCCAGTGGAGCGATTCCGCCAGGGGAACTTCCCTCCTAGAGGGGGAAATCATTGTCATCGTCATCACCAACAACTCTCCCATCTTGGGGAGGGCAATCTCCATCAACATCTTCAACAACACCGTCTCCTCTCAAACCCTAGTTCATCTCATGTGTTCAATCTTTGTGCCGGAACATTAGATTGGTGCTTGTGGGTGATTAGTAGTGTTGATTACATCTTGTAGTTGATTACTATATGGTTTATTTGGTGGAAGATTATAATTCAGATCCATTATGCTATTTAATACTCGCCTGATCTTGAGCATGATTATCATTTGTGAGTAGTTACTTTTGTTCTTGAGGTCACGGGAGAAATCTTGTTGCAAGTAATCATGTGAACTTGATATGTGTTCGATATTTTGATGATATGTATGTTGTGATTCCCTTAGTGGTGTCATGTGAACGTCGACTACATGGCACTTCACCATATTTGGGCCTAAGGGAATGCATTGTGGAGTAGTTATTAGATGATGGGTTGCTAGAGTGTTCAGAAGCTCCTAGTTTATGTGCTACTTCGTAAGGGACCGGTTTGGATTCAAAAGTTAAATGCTATGGTTAGATTTTATGTTAATACTTTTCTCATAGTTGCGGATGCTTGCGAGGGGGTTAATCATAAGTAGGAGGTTTGTTCAAGTAAGAATAGCTCCTAAGCACCGGTCCACTCACATATCAAATTATCAAAGTAACGAACGCGAATCAAACCAACATGATGAAAGTGACTAGATGAAATTCCCGTGCACCCTCAAGAACACTTTGCTCATTATAAGATACTGTTTTGGCCTGTCCTTTGCCACAAAAGGATTGGGCTACCTTGCTGCACTTTATTTACCGTTACCGTTACTTACTCGCTACAAATTATCTTGCTATCAAACTACTCGTTACTTATAATTTCAGTGCTTGCAGAGGTTACCTTGCTGAAAACCAATTGTCATTTCCTTCTGCTCCTCATTGGGTTCGACACTCTTACTTATCGAAAGGAGTATGATTGATCCCCTATACTTGTGGGTCATCAAGGATCTTTTCTGGCATTGTTGCCGGGGAGGGAAGCGCTCTTGGTAAGTGGAAACTGGTAAGGTAAAATTATTACTACGTGTTGAAATTCATTGTCACTTGTTACTATGGAGAATCATCCTTTGAGGGGTTTGTTCGGGGTATCTTCACCTCGACCGGAACCACAATTTTTTGCCCCTCAACATACTGCAACTACTAAAAATATTGGTTATGAAATTCCTTCGGGTATGATAGAACAACTGCTAGCTAATCCTTATGCACGAGATGGAACCGAACATCCTCATATGCACTTGATATATGTGGATGGAATTTGTGGATTATTTAAGCTTGTGGGTTTGCCCGGAGATGAAGCTAAGAAGAAGGTTTTCCCTTTATCTTTGAAGGGAAAAGCATTTGGCATGGTATAGGATATGCGATGATATCGGATCCTGGAATTGGAATCGATTGGAATTGAAATTTCACCAAAAAATTATCCTATGCATCTAGTTCATCGTAATCAGAATTATATATATAATTTTTGGCCTTGTGAAGGAGAAGTATCGCTCTAGCTTGGGGGAGTCTCAAGTCAATGTTATATTCATGCCCCAATCATGAGCTCTCGAGAGAAATTATCATTCAGAACTTTTATGCTCGCCTTTCTCGTGATGATCAATCCATGCTCGATACTTCTTGTACTGGTTCTTTTATGAAGAAGACTGTTGAGTTCAGGTGGGATCTTTTGGAAAGAATTAAACACAACTCTGAAGATTGGGAACTCGAGGAAGGTAAAGAGTCAGGTATTAAGCTTGAGTTTGATTGTGTTAAATCTTTTATGAGTATCGATGCATTTGAATTGTTTAGCACTAAATATGGACTTGACTCTGAGATAGTAGCCTATTTTTTTGAATCATTTGCTACTCATGTTGATCTCCCTAAGGAGAAGTGGTTTAAACACCATCCCCGTATTAAAGAAGAAACTAAAGAACCCGTCATAGCTAAAGATGAAACTATTATTTACAATGCTGATCCAGTCTACTTATACTAAAAAACCATCTTTCCTTGTTAGGGTAAAGGAACATGCTAAGGTTTCAACTATGGTTCACAAAAGTAATATTAGAGCACCTAAACCTACGGAACAAATCAAAGTAGAACCTAGTGTTGCTATGGTTAAAGATCTCTTGGTAGAAAACATTGATGGGCATGTTATTTATTTCTGTGATGAAGCTGCTAGAATTGCCAAACCCGATGAAAAAGATAAACATGGGCCCGTTGTTCGCATGCATGTTGTCTCAGTTAAAATAGGATATCATTGTCATCATGGTTTATGTGATTTAGGTGCTCCCGTACGTGCTTTTCCTTTTACCTTATACCAAGAAATTATGAATGACATAGCACCTACTAAAATAGAAGACATAGATGTTACTATTAAACTTGCCAATAGAGACACCATCACACCACTCAGGATTTTTAGAGACGTTGAAGTCTTGTGTGGGAAAATAAAATATCCTGCTGATTTTCTTGTGCTTGGTTCCCCACAAGATGACTTTTGTCCCATTATCTTTGGTAGACCTTTCTTGAACACTATCAATGCTACTATAGATTGTCATAAACAAACTGTCAGTGTTGCTTTGGTGATGAGTCTCATGAATTTAATTTCTCCAAGTTCAATAGACAACCCCGTAAGAAAGAATTACCTAGTAAGGATGAAATAATTGTGCCTGCTTGTATTGTTGTGCCTCGTACTAATCCACTAAAACAATATTTGCTATACCATGAAAATAATATGCATATGCATGAAAGAAATGAAATAGATAAAATCTTCTTTGAACAATGACCTCTGCTCAAACATAATTTGCCTATTGAAACTCTCGGAGGTCCTCCTCCACCTAAAGGTGATCCTGTGTTTGAATTAAAATAATTGCCTGACACTTTGAAATATGCTTATCTCGATGATAAAAAGATATATCATGTTATTATTAGTGCTAACCTTTCAGAACATGAAGAAGAAAGATTATTGAAAATTCTGAAGAAGCACCGAGCTGCTATTGGATATACTCTTGTTGATCTTAAGGGCATTAGTCCCACCCTCTGTCAGCACAAGACTAATATGGAACCTGATGCTAAACCCATTGTTGATCATCAACGATGTTTGAATCCTAAAATGAAAGAAGTGGTAAGAACTGAAATATTAAAGCTTCTGGAAGCAGGTATAATCTATCCCATAACTGATAGTAGATGGGTAAGCCCCGTTCATTGTGTCCCTAAGAAGGGAGGTATTACTGTTGTTCCTAATGATAAAAATGAACTTATTCCATGGAGAATTGTTACTGGCTATAGAATGGTAATTGATTTTAGAAAATTAAATAAAGCAGCTAGAAAAGATCATTACCCTTTGCCTTTTATTGATCAAATGCTAGAAAGATTATCGAAGCACACACACTTTCGTTTTCTTGATGGATATTCTAGCTAGTTTTTCTCAAATACCAGTCTCACAACCTGATCAAGATAAAACCACCTTTACTTGTCCTTTTGGAACTTATGCTTATAGACGTATGCCTTTTGGTTTATGCAATGCACCTACTACCTTTCAAAGATGTGTGACTGCTATATTCTCTGATTTTTGTGAAAAGGTTGTTGAGGTTTTCATGGATGACTTTTCCGTTTATGGAACTTATTTTGATGATTGCTTAAGCAACCTTAATCGAGTTTTGCAGTGATGCGAGCAAACTAATCTTGTCTTGAATTGGGAGAAGTGCCACTTTATGGTTAATGAAGGTATTGTCTTGGGACATAAAATTTCTGAACGAGGTATTGAGGTGGATAAAGCTAAAGTTCATGCAATTGAGAAAATGCCATGTCCTAGAGATATTAAAGGTATTCGTAGTTTTCTCGGTCATGCTGGTTTCGATAGGAGGTTTATTAAGGACTTCTATAAAATTGCTAGGCCTCTTACAAATCTTTTACAAAAGGATGTTCCATTTGTTTTGATGATGATTATGTAGAAGCCTTCGGAACACTTAAGAAAGCCTTAACTACCGCACTTATTATTCAACCACCTGATTGGAACTTGCCTTTTGAAATTATGTGTGATGATAGTGATTTTGTTGTTGGTGCTATTCTGGGACAAAGAGTTCATAAAAAATTAAATGGTATTCATTATGCTAGTAAAACTTTAGATAGTGCCCAACGAAATTATGCTACTACTGAAAGAAAAAAATTACCAGTTGTGTTTGTTTGTGATAAATTCAGATCTTATATTGCTAATTCCAAAGTAATTGTTCACACTGATCATGCTGCTATAAAATATCTTATGGAAAAGAAAGATGCTAAACCTAGACTCATTAGGTGGGTTCTCTTGCTACAAGAATTTGATTTACATATCACAGATAGGAAGGAGCTAAGAACCCCGTAGCTGACAACTTTTCTAGGTTAGAAAATATTCTTGATGACCCACAACCTATTGATGATAGTTTTCCTGATGAACAATGAATTGTAATAAATGTTTCTCATAACATTCCTTGGTATGCTGACTATGCTAACTGTTGGGGATATAACTATTGGGTATGAACCGCCCAGGAGGGGCCGGGTCATACCACTGGCGACTTATCAATGAAGATGGCGGGTCATAGCAAGCCCATTGATGGCCCACGACCCAGAGGCGACTTGAGGCCCAATAGGATGAACCGCCACATGTATGACCTGTATCATAAGGCAAGCTTAGTTAGTCACTGAGCCGGACACATTGTGTATGAGCCGGCCGGACTCTGTAGGCCGCCGGGCATCAACCTGTGTATATAAAGGGGTGACCCGGGGTGGGTTGATTCAAGAAACAAACAATTGAGAGCTAGGTCAAGCGTATTCTCTCCCTGGTAATCGAAAACCCTAGCAATACAACACCAAGCAGGAGTAGGCTTTTACCTCGTTGAGAGGGGCCAAACCTGGGTAAACTCTCTGTGTTCTTTGTCCCGTTTAACCCCTTCAAGCTAGCCTAGTTGCGATGGCTCCACGACTAAATCCTTGTGCTAGGACATCTGTCGTGTCAAGTCCACGACAGTTGGCACCAACCGTGGGGCCAGCGCACGGTGATTTCGAGTTCTTGAAGGTCAACTTTGCATGGATCAAGGGATATGCTGTGGGTCGGATGATCAAGAGTTGTCGCGGCAAGCTCTACATCGACGATGCTGGCTGGGGCCCCGAGGCCGGCTCAATTGAGTATGGGTACCGGGTCCCCTTCTGTAGAATCCACGTTTCATCAGCAAGATCGGCGAATCGGGCCTTGAGTCGGACATCTGCACCGACATCATCGAGATGGCTCAGCGTGCACGACCCGCCAAGGTTCAAGCCATTGTAAAGCGTGCATTTGTTGATTACATCCATGGGGTGGACGTTGAGGAAGGATCTACGTCTGATGGCGAACCGGCCATCTACTCGGATGGTGAATCGTCAACCGGCGAAACCAATTCAATGTATCAATTGTAGGACGGTCGGCTTGGGGGCTGTTCCGATGGTAATAGTATCCAGACCCCTATGAGCCGCCGAACAGGGTTGCGATCTTCATGGTCGGTACACAGCCGACGCTTGGCTTAACGACCCCCGCGGCCATGACCTCCAGCTCAACGGCCGCGGCGACGGCTGGTGCTAGCAGCCCTACGCGCCCGCCGACTCAGGTTCTGACAGAGTTGTTGGAGGCTTTGGCGATTTTGATGGGGGTGGAGGTGACCCCGGACACTCAATAACAACATAAGGTGGATGTTGCAAAGTTACGAGATGAGATAGCTCAAGTTAAGGAAGAGCTGGAGGCTGAGAATGCTAGGATGGCCACGGAGCAAGCCGCTTTGGATGCTCAGGCACAACGGATTCAGGCGGAGTCGTTTCGGCTTACCTTGGATCAAAACGCTTTCAAATGGCATCATGAGAAGGAGATACCAGAGTCGCTTACCTCTGGAGTACGATGCGAGAAACCTTTTTAACACACCGAGGGCAGGGACCAGTGACCCGCCTAAAGGAAATATGCCCTAGAGGCAATAATAAACTTGTTACTTATATTTCCTTATATCATGATAAATGTTTATTATTCATGCTAGAATTGTATTAACCAGAAACTTACTACATGTGTGAATACATAGACAACAGAGTGTCACTAGTTTGCCTCTACTTGACTAGCTCGTTGAATCAATGATGGTTATGTTTCCTAACCATAGATATGAGTTGTCATTTGATTAACGGGATCACATCATTAGAGAATGATGTGATTGACTTGACCCATTATGTTAGCTCAGCACTTGATCGTTTTAGTTTACTGCTATTGCTTTCTTCATGACTTATAAATGTTCCTATGACTATGAGATTATGCAACTCCCGATTACCATAGGAACACTTTGTGTGCTACCAAACGTCACAACGTAACTGGGTGATTATAAAGGTGCTCTACAGGTGTCTCCGATGGTACTTGTTGAGTTGGCATAGATCGAGATTAGGATTTGTCACTCTGATTGTCGGAGAGGTATCTCTGGGCCCTCTCGGTAATGCACATCACTATAAGCCTTGCAAGCAAAGCAACTAATGAGTTAGTTGCGGGATGATGCATTACGGAACGAGTAAAGAGACTTGCCGGTAACGAGATTGAGCTAGGTATTGAGATACCGACGATCGAATCTTGGGCAAGTAACATACCGATGACAAAGGGAACAACGTATGTTGTTATGCGGTTTGACCGATAAAGATCTTCATAGAATATGTAGGAGCCAATATGAACATCCAATTCCGCTATTGGTTATTTACCGGAGACGTGTCTCGGTCATGTCTACATAGTTCTCAAACCCGTAGGGTCCGCACGCTTATCGTTCGGTGACGGTCGGTATTACGAGTTTATGTGATTTGATGTAACGAAGGTAGTTCGGAATCCCGGATGAGATCAGGGACATGACGAGGAGTCTCGAAATGGTCGAGACATAAAGATCGATATATTAGACGACTATATTCGGACATCGGAAAGGTTCTGAGTGATTCGGGTATTTTTCGGAGTACCGGGGAGTTACGGGAATATGGGGGACGAAGTATTGGGCCTCATGGGCCAAGTGGTGGAAGAGAGGAGGCAGGACAAGGCAGGGCGCGCGCCCCCCCTAGCCCAAACCGAATTGGACTAGGGGGCCGGGCCCCCTTTCCTCCTTTCCTCCCTCTCCTTCCTTCTCCCTCTCCTCCTTCCTTTCCCCCTCCTAGTAGGAGTAGGAAAGGGGAGTCCTGCTCCTACAAGGAGGAGGACTCCTCCTCCTCTTGGCGCACCCTGCAAGGGCCAGCCGGCCTCCCCCTTGCTCCTTTATATACGGGGGCAGGGGGCACCCTAGGACACACAAGTTGATTGTTCCAAGCCGTGTGTGGTGCCCCCTCCACCATAATCCACCTCGATCATATCGTAGCGGTGCTTAGGCGAAGCCCTGCGTCGGTAGCAACATCATCATCGTCATCACGCCGTCGTGCTGATGGAACTCTCCCGTGAAGCTCTACTTGATCGGAGTTCATGGGACGTCATCGATCTGAACGTGTGCTGAACTCGGAGGTGTCGTACATTCGGTACTTGGATTGGTCGGACCGTGAAGACGTATGACTACATCAACCGCGTTCTCATAACGCTTCCGCTTATGGTCTACGACGGTACGTAGACGATACTCTCCCCTCTCGTTGCTATGCATCACCATGATCTTGCGTGTGCGTAGGAATATTTTGAAATTACTACGTTCCCCAACAGTGGCATCCGAGCTAGGTGTATGCGTAGATGTTATATGCACGAGTAGAACACAAGTGAGTTGTGGGCGATACAAGTCATACTGCTTACCAACATGTCATACTTTGGTTCGGCGGTATTGTTGGATGAAGCGGCTCGGACCGACATTACGCGTACTCTTACGCGAGACTGGTTCTACCGACGTGCTTCGCACACAGGTGACTTGCGGGTGTCAGTTTCTCCAACTTTAGTTGAATCGAGTGTGGCTATGCCCGGTCCTTGTGAAGGTTAAAACAACACATACTTGACAAAATATCATTGTGGTTTTGATGCGTAGGTAAGAACGGTTCTTGCTCAGCCCGTAGCAGCCACGTAAAACTTGCAACAACAAAGTAGAGGACGTCTAACTTGTTTTTGCAGGGCATGTTGTGATGTGATATGGTCAAGGCATGATGCTATATTTTATTGTATGAGATGATCATGTTTTGTAACGGAGTTATCGGCAACTGGCAGGAGCCATATGGTTGTCGCTTTATTGTATGCAATGCAATCGCCCTGTAATTGTTTTACTTTATCACTAAACGGTAGCGATAGTCGTGGAAGCAATATTTGGCGAGACGACAACGATGCTACGATGGAGATCAAGGTGTCACGCCGGTGACGATGGTGATCATGACGGTGCTTTGGAGATGGAGATCAAAGGCACAGGATAATGATGGCCATATCATATCACTTATATTGATTGCATGTGATGTTTATCCTTGATGCATCTTATTCTACTTGATTGATGGTAGCATTATAAGATGATCTCTCACTAAATTTCAAGGTACAAGTGTTCTCCCTGAGTATGCACCGTTGCCAAAGTTCGTCATGCCGAGACACCACGTGATGATCGGGTGTGATAAGCTCTACGTTCACATACAACGGGTGCAAGCCAGTTTTGCACACGCAGAAATACTCGGGTTAAACTTGACGAGCCTAGCATATGCAGATATGGCCTCGGAACACTGAGACCGAAAGGTCGAGCGCGAATCATATAGTAGATATGATCAACATAGTGATGTTCACCATTGAAAACTACTCCATTTCACGTGATGATCGGTCAAGGTTTAGTTGATTTGGATCACGTGATCACTTAGATGATTAGAGGGATGTCTATCTAAGTGGGAGTTCTTAAGTAATATGATTAATTGAACTTTAATTTATCATGAACTTAGTCCTGATAGTCTTTGCATAACTATGTTGTAGATCAATAGCTCGCGATGTAGCTCCCTATTTATTTTGATATGTTCCTAGAGAAAAACTAAGTTGAAAGATGCTAGTAGCAATGATGCGGATTGGATCCTGATCTGAGGATTATCCTCATTGCTGCACAGAAGAATTATGTCCTTTATGCACCGCTAGGTGACAGACCAATTGCAGGAGCAGATGCAGACGTTATGAATGTTTGGCAAGCTCGACATGATGACTACTTGATAGTTTAGTGCACCATGCTTTACAGCTTAGAATCGGGGCTTCAAAGATGTTTTGAACGCCACGGAGCATATGAGATGTTCCAAGAGTTGAAATTAGTATTTCAGACTCATGCCCATGTCGAAAGGTATGAGACCTTTGACAAGCACTTTGCCTACAAAATGGAGGAGAATAGCTCAGCTAGTGAGCATGTGCTCAAAATGTCTGAGTACTACAATCACTTGAATCAAGTGGGAGTTAATCTTCCAGATAAGATAGTGATTGACAGAGTTCTCTAGTCACTATCACCAAGTTACTGGAACTTCGTGATGAACTATAATATGCAAGGGATAACGGAAACGATTCCCAAGCTCTTCGTGATGCTGAAATCGACGAAGATAGAAATCAAGAAAAGCATCAAGTGTTGATGGTTGAAAAGACCACTAGTTTCAAGAAAAGGGCAAAGGGAAGAAGGGGAACTTCAAGAAGAACGGCAAGCAAGTTGCTGCTCAAGTGAAGAAGCCCAAGTCTAGACCTAAGCCTGAGACTAAGTGCTTCTACTGCAAAGGGACTGGTCACTGGAAGCAGAACTACCCCAAATATTTGGCGGATAAGAAGGATGGCAAAGTGAACAAAGGTATATTTGATATACATGTTATTGATGTGTACTTTACTAGTGTTTATAGCAACCCCTCAGTATTTGATGCTAGTTCAGTTGCTGAGATTAGTAACTCGAAACGGGAGTTGCAGAATGAACAGAGACTAGTTAAGGGTGAAGTGACGATGTGTGTTGGAAGTGGTTCCAAGATTGATATGATCATCATCGCACACTCCCTATACTTTCGGTATTAGTGTTGAACCTAAATAAATGATATTTGATGTTTGCGTTAAGCATGGATATGATTTGATCTTGTTTATTGCAATACGGTTATTCATTTAAAGTCAGAGAATAATTGTTGTTCTGTTTACATGAATAAAACCTTCAATGGTCATAAACCCAAGGTGAATGGTTTATTGAATCTCGATCGTAGTGATACACATATTCATAATATTGAAGCCATAAGATGCAAATTTAATAATGATAGTGCAACTTATTTGCGGCACTATCGTTTAGGTCATATTGGTGTAAAGCGCATGAAGAAAATCCATGCTGATGGGCTTTTGGAATCACTTGATTATGAATAAGTTGATGCTTGCGAACCATGCCTCATGGGCAAGATGACTAAGACTCCGTTCTCCGGAATAATGGAGCAAGCAACAGACTTGTTGGAAATAATACATACTGATGTATGCAGTCCAATGAGTGTTGAGGCTAGCGGCAGGTATCGTTATTTTCTGACCTTCACAGATGATTTGAGTAAGATACGGGTATATCTTCTTGATGAAACATAAATCTGAAACATTTGAAAAGTTCAAATAATTTCAGAGTGAAGTGGAAAATCATCTTAACAAGAAAATAAAGTTTCTACGATCTGACCATAGAGGAGAATATTTGAGTTACGAGTTTGGTCTTCATTTAAAACAATGTGGAATAGTTTCGCAACCCACGCCACCTGGAACACCACAGCGTAATGGTGTGTCCGAACATCGTAACCGTACTTTATTAGATATGGTGCAATCTATGATGTCTCTTGCCGATTTACCACTATCGTTTTGGGGTTATGCATTAGAGACAGCTGCATTCACGTTAAATAGGGCACCATCTAAGTCCGTTGAGACGACGCCATATGAACTGTGGTTTGGCAAGAAACCAAAGTTGTCGTTTCTTAAAGTTTGGGGTTGCGATGCTTATGTGAAAAAGTTTCATCCTGATAAGCTCAAACCCAAATCAGAGAAATGTGTCTTCATAGGATACCCAAAGGAGATAGTTGGGTACACCTTCTATCACAGATCTGAAGGAAAGACATTTGTTGCTAAGAATGGATCCTTTCTAGAGAGGGAGTTTCTCTCGAAAGAAGTGAGTGGGAGGAAAGTACAACTTGATGAGGTAACTGTACCTGCTCCCTTATTGGAAAGTAGTTCATCACAGAAATCTATTCCCGTGACTCCTACACCAATTAGTGAGGAAGCTAATGATGATGATCATGTAACTTCAGATCAAGTTACTACCGAACCTCGTAGGTCAACCAGAGTGAGATTCGCACCAGAGTGGTACAGTAATCCTGTTCTGGATGTCATGTTACTTGACCATGATGAACCTACGAACTATGAGGAAGCAATGATGAGCCCAGATTCCATGAAATGGCTTGAGGCCATGAAATCTGAGATGGGATCCATGTATAAGAACAAAGTATGGACTTTGATTGACTTGCCCGATGATCGGTGAGTCATTGAGAATAAATGGATCTTCAAGAGGAAGACGGACGATGATAGTAGTGTTACTATCTACCAAGCTCGAATTGTCGCAAAATGTTTTCGACAAGATAAAGGTGTTGACTACGATGAGATTTTCTCACTCGCATCGATGCTTAAAAGTATGTCTGAATCATGTTAGCAGTTGGCGCATTTTATGAAATCTGGCAAATGGATGTCAAAACTGTATTCCTTCATGGATTTCTTAAAAGAAAAGTTATATATGATGCAAACAGAAGGTTTTGTCGATCCTAAAGGTGCTAACAAAGTGAGCAAGCTCCAGCGATCCATCTATGGACTGGTGCAAGCATCTCGAAGTTGAAATATATGCTTTGATAAAGTGATCAAAGCATATGGTTTTATACAGACTTGTGGTGAAGCCTATATTTACAAGAAAGTGAGTGGGAGCACTACAACATTTCTGATAAGTATATGTGAATGACATATTGTTGATCGAAAATAATGTAGAATTTTCTGGAAAGTATAAAGGAGTGTTCGAAAAGAGTTTTTCAAAGAAAGACCTCGATGAAGCTACTTACATATTGAGCATCAAGATCTATAGAGGTAGATCAAGATGCTTGATATATTTTCAATGAGTGCATACCTTGACAAGATTTTGAAGTAGTTCAAAATGGAAAAGTCAAAGAAGGAGTTCTTGCCTGTGTTGTAAGGTGTCAAGTTGAGTAAAGACTCAAAACCCGACCACAACAGAAAATAGAAAGAGAATGAAAAGTCATTCCCTATGCCTCAGTCATAGGTTCTATAAAGTATGCTATGCTATTTGCCAGTCCTATTGTATACCTTAGCATGATTCTAGCAAGTGAGTACAATAGTGATCTAGGAGTAGATCATTGGACAACGGTCAAAATTATCCTTAGAGGACTAAGGAAATATTTCTCGGTTATGAAGGTGATAAAAGAGTTCATGGTAAAGAGTTACATCGATGCAAGATTTTTACATCGATCTAGATGACTCTAAGTCACGATCTGGATACACGTTGAAAGTGGGAGCAATTAGCTAGAGTAGCTCCGTGCAGAGCATTGTAGACATAGAAATTTGCGAAATACATACGGATCTGAATGTTGCAGACCTGTTGACTAAATTTCTCTCACAAGCAAAACATGATCACTCTTTGGGTGTTAATCACATAGCGTTGTGAAATAGATTATTGACTCTAATAAACCCTTTGGCTGTTAGTCAGATTGAGATGTGAACTAATTACATAAAGATGTGAACTATTGGTGTTAAATCACATGATGATGTGAACTAGATTATTGACCCTAGTGCAAGTGGGAGACTGATGGAAATATGCCCTAGAGGCAATAATAAAGTTTTTATTTATATTTCCTTATACCATGATAAATGTTTATTATTCATGCTAGAATTATATTAACCGGAAACTTAGTACATGTGTGAATACATAGACAAACAGAGTGTCACTAGTTTGCCTCTACTTGACTAGCTCATTGAATCAAAGATGGTTATGTTTCCTAACCATAGACATGAGTTGTCATTTGATTAACGGGATCACATCATTAGAGAATGATGTGATTGACTTGACCCATTCTGTTAGCTCAGCACTTGATCGTTTTAGTTTACTGCTATTGCTTTCTTCATGACTTATACATGTTCCTATGACTATGAGATTATGCAACTCCCGATTACCGGAGGAACACTTTGTGTGCTACCAAACATCACAACGTAACTGGGTGATTATAAAGGTGCTCTACAGGTGTCTCCGATGGTACTTGTTGAGTTGGCATAGATCGAGATTAGGATTTGTCACTCCGATTGTCGAAGAGGTATATCTGGGCCCTCTCGGTAATGCACATCACTATAAGCCTTGCAAGCAAAGCAACTAATGAGTTAGTTGCGGGATGATGCATTACGGAACGAGTAAAGAGACTTGCCGTTAACGAGATTGAGCTAGGTATTGAGATACCGATGATTGAATCTCGGGCAAGTAACATACCGATGATAAAGAGAACAACATATGTTATTATGCGGTTTGACCCATAAAGATCTTCATAGAATATGTAGGAGCCAATATGAACATCCAGGTTCCGCTATTGGTTATTGACCGGAGACGTGTCTCGGTCATGTCTACATAGTTCTCGAACCCGTAGGGTCCGCACGCTTAACGTTCGGTGACGATCGGTATTATGAGTTTATGTGATTTGATGTACCAAAGGTAGTTCGGAGTCCCAGATGAGATGGGGGACATGATAAGGAGTCTCGAAATGGTCGAGACGTAAAGATCGATATATTGGATGACTATATTCGGACATCGGAAAGGTTCTGAGTGATTCGGGTATTTTTCGGAGTACCGGGGAGTTACGGGAATACGGGGGAAGAAGTATTGGGCCTCATGGGCCAAGTGGTGGAAGAGAGGAGGCAGGACAAGGCAGGGCGCGCGGCCCCCTAGCCCGAACTGAATTGGACTAGGGGGCCGGCCCCCTTTCCTCCTTTCCTCCTTGTCCTTCCTTCTCCCTCTCCTCCTTCCTTTCCCCCTCCTAGTAGGAATAGGAAAGGGGAGTCCTACTCCTACTAGGAGGAGGACTCCTCCTCCTGGCGCGCCCTGGAAGGGCCGGCCGGCCTCCCCCTTGCTCCTTTATATACGAGGGTAGGGGGCACCCTAGGACACACAAGTTGATTGTTCCAAGCCGTGTGCGGTGCCCTCCTCCACCATAATCCACCTCGATCATATCGTAGTGGTGCTTAGGCGAAGCCCTGCGTCGGTTGCAACATCATCATCGTGATCAGCCGTCGTGCTGACGGAACTCTCCCGTGAAGCTCTGCTGGATCAGAGTTCATGGGACGTCATCGAGCTGAATGTGTGCTGAACTCGGAGGTGCCGTATGTTTTGTACTTGGATTGGTCGGATCGTGAAGACGTACGACTACATCAACCGCGTTCTCATAACGCTTTCGCTTACGGTCTACGAGGGTACGTAGACGATACTCTCCCCTCTCATTGTTATGCATCACCATGATCTTGCGTGTGCGTAGGAATATTTTGAAATTACTATGTTCCCCAACACCGCCCGTGGTGAACCGGGCGGTTGAGGCTCCCGTGACTGGAGCACCGGCTCAGCCGCATACTGTGGCTCCGCCTCGTTTGGACGTGGCTCCGCCTCAGCATGTTTCGACACCGCAGAGTCATTATTCCAACCCTTTGGATAACATGATTGCTGCGGCATCACGATTGGCAGCTCTTCCAGTTGAAGGTGAGTCTCCAACTACAATAGAGACGCGGAGGGCCAGAGAACTTCTTTAGACGTTTGTGGCTCAACAGGCGGCTTATTCGTATAGCCGTGAACGGATTCACTCAACCCCTCCGCCAAGCCAAAGTTATAGCAGGCACATTGACTCGCCAGCAGTTTCAAGTAGTGAACAACACCATAACCAACCTCGTAGGTATGGCCCGACGCGCGGTGGTGTTGATGCTCATACTTTGGTGGATCAGGGCAGGGCGCGTCGGGAGGCGGAGTTGGTGGCTCAACTAGGGGCTCAACAACAATCTCCGGTTTATCCATCAACATCTGTGGAGGCAGGAATGACATCTAGAACATTGGGTGTGCCATGTTTAGTGCCGACTCTGCACAACGAGCGTTTGCCTAAGGATTTCAAGGGCCCTCGTAAGGTGCCTAATTATACGGTGGATCATCCTCCAGAGGCGTGGATTGAGAGCTATGAGATGGCCATGGAGATGCTAGATGTTAGTGATGCTGCATGTGCTAAGTATTTCACCATGATGTTGGATGGGCCGGCTCTTACTTGGTTAAAAGGGCTACCCGCTAACTCCATTAGATCATGGGCGGAGTTGAAAGACCGTTTCATCCAAAATTTTAAAGACACATGCAAGCAGCCTCTGTCGATCCTGGATTTGGATTCTTGTGTCTAAGATGAGGGCGAGTCAACAACCAATTGGGTGTGCCGGATCTCAGCTGTTATACACTCATCTAACAGTATCAACGCCGGTTCAGCAGTCATGATGGTGGAGAAGAATTGTCGTCTCCTTCCCTTAAGCAGAAATTGGGGCGGCTTAAACGTCACTGCAATGATCTGGGAGAGCTCATGGCGGCTGAGGGAGTCCTAGATTAGGGGGTCTCCGGACAGCCGGACTATATTCTTTGGCCGGATTGTTAGACTATGAAGATACAAGATTGAAGACTTCGTCTCGTGTCTGGATGGGACTCTACTTGGCGTGGAAGGCAAGCTAGGCAATACGGATATGCATATCTCCTCCTTTGTAACCGACCTTGTGTAACCCTAGCCCTCTCTGGTGTCTATATAAACCGGAGGGTTTTAGTCCGTAGGACAACATACAATCATACCATAGGCTAGCTTCTAGGGTTTAGCCTCTCTGATCTCGTGGTAGATCTACTCTTGTACTACCCATATCATCAATATTAATCGAGCAGGACGTAGGGTTTTACCTCCATCAAGAGGGCCCGAACCTGGGTGAAACTTCGTGTCCCCTGCCTCCTGTTACCATCCGCCTAGACGCACAGTTCGGGACCCCCTACCCGAGATCCACCGGTTTTGACACCGACATTGGTGCTTTCATTGAGAGTTCCTCTGTGTCGTCGCCGTTAGGCTTGATGGCTCCTTCCATCATCGTTAGCGATGCAGTCCAGGGTGAGACTTTTCTCCCCGGACAGATTTTTGTATTCGGCGGCTTTGCACTGCGGGCCAATTCGCTTGGCCATCTGGAGCAGATTGAAAGCTATGCCCCTGGCCATCAGGTCAGGTTTGGAAGCTTAAACTACACGGCCGATATCCACGGAGACTTGATCTTCGACGGATTCGAGCCTCTACCTTGTGCGTCACGTGGTCATGGTGAGTACGATTTAGCTCTACCATCCTACAGTGTTCAGGAGATCGCATCGGCAGCCGCTCCGACCCTCAATTCGGAGCCAGATGCGTTGTCCATGGACGGGTGGATGGACCCCGCCACGGAGGCCTTACCCTCATCGGCGATCGAGCCGAACATCGACCTTACTCTGCACGAGAGTCGTGTTGACAAACTGCCGGATCTCTCTCCGGCCACGGACTCCGAAGCGCCTGCGCCCGTTCCTAGCGAATTCGATTGGGCTCCGATCATGGAGTTTACCTCCGCGGATATTTTTCAGCACTCGCCCTTTGGCGACATACTGAACTCGTTAAGGTCTCTCTCCTTGTCAGGAGGATCCTGGCCGAACTATGTCCGGCAGGATTGGGATGCGGACGACGAAGAAATTCGCGGCCCGCCCACCACTCACTTAGTAGCCACTGTCGATGAATTAACCGACATGCTCGACTTTGACTCCGAAGACATCGACAGTATGGACGACGATGCGGGAGACGAAGATGAACCACTGCCCACAGGGCACTGGATAGCCACCTCATCATACGATATATACATGGTGGACACACCCAAGGAAGGCAATGGCGACGAGACAGCGGAGGATGACCCCTCCAAGAAGCAACCCAAGCGCCGACATCAGCGGCGCCGCTCTAAGTCCCGCCAAAGCAAAAGTGGTGATACCGGCACAGGAGATAATAACACTCCGGATAGTGCCGAAGATAACAACAATCCCCTCCAGCAAGATTTAGAGCAGGAGGATGGAGGAGCCAGCCCTCCTGAGAGAGCGGCAGATGGAGAAGCGGAGGATGATAATTACATGCCCCCTCCAAAGACGAGGCAAGCCTCGGCGATGACGCATTCACCGTGCCAGAGGATCCCGTTGAACAAGAGCGCTTCAAGCACCGGCTTATAGCCACGGCAAATAGCCTTAAGAAAAAGCAGCAGCAGCTTCAAGCTGATCAAGATCTGCTAGCTGACAGATGGACTGAAGTCCTCGCGGCTGAGGAATATAAACCCGAGCGCCCCTCCAAGAGTTACCTAAAATGCAGGTTGCTACCTCGACTGGAGGAAGAAGCGTATGACGCGGCTGATCAGCCACCTCGTGGCCGCGATAGAGAGGCATTCCAGCCAAAAACTCAGCCTGCACCCTGACGCGATTCAAATAAAAAGGCATGGGGAAATACGCCAGACCTGCGAGACATATTGGAGGACAAAGCAAAACATGCAATATCAATATACGGATCACGAGGGCGCACCACTATGCGAGACGATAAACGTCACGCCGGATACAGTAGAAGTCAATCCGACCGGGCCGAACACAGTGGGCAAGACCCATTCGAGCTGCGTCGCGATATAGCCCAATACAGAGGCGCCACACACCCCCTATGCTTCACAGACGAAGTAATGGATCATCAAATCCCAGAGGGTTTCAAACCCGTAAATATTGAATCATACGACGGCACAACAGATCCTGCGGCATGGATCGAGGATTTCCTCCTCCACATCCACATGGCCCGTGGCGATGACTTACATGCCATCAAATACCTCCCACTAAAGCTCAAAGGACCAGCATGACATTGGCTTAACAGCTTGCCAGCAGAGTCCATTAGCTATTGGGAAGATCTAGAAGCCGCATTTCTCGACAACTTTCAGGGCACTTATGTGCGACCACCAGACGCCGATGACTTGAGCCACATAATTCAGCAGCCAGAAGAATCGGCCAGCGCATTCTGGACACGGTTCCTAACAAAGAAAAATCAAATCGTCGACTGTCCGGATGCAGAGGCCCTAGCAGCCTTCAAGCATAACATCCGCGACGAGTGGCTTGCCCGGCACCTTGGACAGGAAAAGCCGAAATCTATGGCAGCCCTCACGACACTCATGACCCGCTTTTGTGCGGGAGAAGACAGCTGGCTGGCTCGCAGTAACAACATATCAAAAAATCATGGTACTTCGGATACCAAGGACGGCAATAGCAGGTCACGTTGCAACAAACATAAGCGCCACATTAACAACGATAATACTGAGGATACGACAGTCAATGCCAGATTCAAAGGCTCTAAACCCGGTCAGCGGAAAAAGCCATTTAAAAGAAGCACTCTGGGCCCGTCCAGTTTGGACCGCATACGCGATCGCTCGTGTCAAATACACGGTACCCCTGACAAGCCAGCCAACCACACCAACAGGGAATGCTGGGTGTTCAAGCAGGCCGGCAAGTTAATTGCCAAAGATAAAGATAAGGGGTCACACAACGATGAAGAAGAGGAGCCCCGGCAGCCGAACACCAGAGGACAGAAGAGGTTCCCCCCACAAGTGCGGACGGTGAACATGATATACGCAACCCACATCCCCAAGAGGGAGCGGAAGCATGCGCTCAGGGACGTATATGCGTTGGAGCCAGTCGCCCCAAAGTTCAACCCATGGTCCTCCTGCCCGATCACCTTCGATCGTAGGGACCACCCCAGTAGTATCCGTCACGGCGGATTCGCCGCACTGGTCTTAGACCCAATCATTGACGGATTTCACCTCACTCGAGTCCTTATGGATGGCGGCAGCAGCCTGAACCTGCTTTACCAGGACACAGTGTGCAAAATGGGTATAGACCCCTCAAGGATCAAACCCACAAAAACGACCTTAAAAGGCGTCATTCCAGGTGTAGAGGCCCATTGCACATGCTCAATTACACTAGAAGTGGTCTTCGGATCCCCGGATAACTTCCGAAGCGAAGAATTAATCTTCGATATAGTCCCGTTCTGCAGTGGCTATCATGCATACTGCTCGGGCGAACCGCATTTGTGAGATTCAGTGCGGTACCGCATTATGCATACCTCAAGCTCAAGATGCCAGGACCCCGGGGGGTCATCACAGTTAACGGAAACACAGAGTGCTCTCTCCGCACGGAGGAGCACACTGCGGCCCTCGCAGGAGAAGCGCAAAGCAGCCTCTGAAGACAATCCACCAGGTCGGCGTTTCAAGACCTAGACACCTTCAAACACGCTCGGAGTAATCAGCAACTAGACCGCCTGGCACGGTCTGAGCTCGCGTAGCAATGCGGCCCCCACCCCGGCCCAAGCCAAACGGTGAAATTCATGCCACGCGTACATAATTACGCATTAAAAATACCATGGGGACAGGTGGGGAGGGGGGCACAACTACGACACGCTCCAAGACGCGGCCTAAACTGCACTAGGGGCTTCCCGCTTTGTTATTTTTCTCTTTCAGGACTTTAATCTCTGGAAACCTTGTCTGGCAGCATGATTGCCGAACACATGATGCAACAACCAAGAGAGGCAGAAAGCTACGTCACACCATGGAACTCCTAGGTGGATTACGATAACAAGTGAAATATTTGCTTTAATACTATTCCTCAGCTTGCCCTTGGAAGGGACATAGTCCTACTTTTTGCTTATCGCACTATCTGTATCATTCTGCTTTAACGCACCTCTTTGAATAAACAACGCATAATATTACGACTATTATTGCATTATTGTTTTATATATATGTGTTCATTAATGACGCCTTGCAACCGTACACTTTGGTACAGCCAACACACCAGGGGCTTAAGTACCCCACAATATGGTGTGAGAAGTCCGAACACTTTCACAAGTGCGGCACCCCGAACTTATAGCATTATATGCATCAGCTCCGAGTCATGTCTTTGGTCAAATGTTGGGTTTGCCCGCTCCTATGTTTTGGTACCTTACGTTCCGCTCTATCGGCTAAGGTAGCGCTAGGAGAACTACTGCGATTGTGCCCCGGTTCTGCTGGGCTAAGCACCTCAGTAGAGAAAGCTAAAACTGACTGTCATGATAAGGCGAGAGACTGGTCGCTGTTCGGCAAGGTTTCGAGTCCCTAAAGACTTATGCCGCTTAGAGCGAGGAGCCGGTCCTGTCCGCCTTAAAGGCGTGTATCGCGCCCCGAATTCGGCCTTCTGAATACCAGGGGCTTCGTCGAAATTTAAAATTATAGAATTCTATGGCTAAGTAAGAGTGATAAAGCATTATTAGTCCGGTTGCCTTGTTCGCTGTGCTGAGCACCTCCCTCGAAGGACCCAACAATGGGAACAAGAGTGCTCAGGTTTATACTAAACACCCCAGCACTCGCGACAGGGAGTGGCAACCGTGAAGCCCACTCCCTCCCTTTTCCAGGAGATGGCTAGGCCACAGTGCGTTGTACCAACGGAGATCTCCGTATGGCGCGACACTATTGCCATGCCATCCCTGACATCAGCAATAGTGGGCGGGGTCCTGTGCCCACGACGGCATGTCAGTACGGTCCACGGATGACGGGCCCTACTAGAAAGTGAGAGTCCAGAAGATGGCAAGAGCGCCACCAGTCGAACCCGTAGGGAGCCGGGACGCGGGAATCGGCCTGCCCCTCCCACGGGTTCCTCGCGCCATTAGCCAGACGAGACCGGGAGTGGCTACAGTGATCACCCGACAGACGGCGGGGCTGTAGCCACGACCCCATGACCAAGCCTGCGTCATTAGAGGCACAGCTACAGTAAACAGTAGCCGGCAAGACCCGCAAGCGGTGGGTACGGCCTGTCGGCTTCGTACCAGACCAGTCGGCGGGCCCCAACAGTCAGCGGAAGGGCCGGCGGGCGAAGCGACTGACGACTGGGCCCTGCGCCCAAACAGTTTTACATTGTACCCCTGGGGGTAGGCCTATATAAACCCCCCAGGGCACCCATGCAAAGGGTTGGAACCATTAGAACTAGACCAGTTCCTAGAGGGGGAGAGAGTCGACCCTGCCTTCTCCTACCTTCGGCATACAGCTCGAGGAGCACCCTTGTATTCACTTTGCCTTAGTGATCATGCGGAGATCCCGCAGAGCAGGACTAGGGGTGTTATCTCCTAGGAGAGCCCCGAACCTGGGTAAAGTACACCGGCATTCGTGTCTACGCCTCATCCCGTTTCCAGGCACCGGCGATGTTCTACTCGCCCCCACCATGATAAGCCATCCATTGGCATATGTTGCACCCAACCCCCGACACTCGTGGTTCCGAGAGGGAACGTGCCACCTCCGTTTGCGAAACAACATAAGTACACTGCCTTCTCCCGCCTAATTTTTTTACACTGGCATATTAGACCAAATAGAAGTATCATGCTAAATTTTGGAATTATTCCGGGTTCCTTTGGCATTTTTGTGCATTAATTGAGTTTCTGGGCATTTAATGTGCATAATTCAAATTTGAAGTATAAGCACATGCTCCGGTGCACCAAAGTTGTTTGAAAAACCACATGTGTGTCCTTGGTGAATTTCTAGGTCCCATGCAAGAGATGGGAATGAAATTCAAACATTTGGGCATCGTGGCTCGGCTGGAAAGATTGAGAAACTTGGTTTTTTAGTTCCTATAAATCCAAAACACGCCTGAAAGTCATGAAACTTGGCATGGTGTCATGACATGGGACCAACATGCTGCGGTAATTTTTTTGGCCGAATCGAAACAAGCTTTGGTGTAAGCTTCTTGCAAACCGGAGCTTCCGCCAAGAAGGCTCGTGATTCCAAGAGGGAACGTGCCACCTCCGTGTGCGAAACGACATACGTACACTGCCTTTTCCTGCCTTAATTTTTTTACACAGGCAGATTAAACAAAATAGAAGTATCGTGCTAAATTTTGGAATTATTCCGGGTTCGTTTGGCATTTTTATGCATTAATTGAGTTTATGCGCATTTAATATGCATAATTCAAATTTGAACTACAAGCACAGGCTGCAGTGCACCAAAGTTGTTTGAAAAATGACATGTGTGTCCTTGGGTGAATTTCTAGGTCCCATGCAAGAGATGGAAATGAAATTCAAACATCTGGCCGTCGTGGTTCGCCCGGAAAGATTGAGAAACTTGGTTTTTTAATCCCTGTAAATCCAAAATACGCCTGAAAATCATGAAACTTGGCATGGTGTCATGACATGGCACCAGCATGCTGCGGTAATTTTTTTGGCCAAATTGGGACAAGCTTTGGTGTAAGCTTCTTGCGAACCGGAGCTACCGTCAAGAAGGCTCGTGGTTCCGAGAGGGAACGTGCCACCTCCGTGTGCGAAATGACATACGTACATTGCCTTCTCCCGCCTTAATTTTTTTACACAGGCAGATTAGACCAAATATAAGTATCGTGCTAAATTTTGGAATTATTCCAGGTTCATTTGGCATTTTTATGCATTAATTGAGTTTATGCACATTTAATGTGCATAATTCAAATTTGAACTACAAGCACGGGCTCCAGTGCACCAAAGTTGTTTGAAAAAGCACATGTGTGTCCTTGGGTAAATTTCTAGGTCCGATGCAAGAGATGGGAATGAAATTGAAACATCTGGGCGTCGTGGCTCGGCCGGAAAGATTAAGAAACTTGGTTTTTTAATTCCTGTAAATCCAAAACACGCCTGAAAATCATGAAACTTGGCATGGTGTCATGACATGGCACCAACATGCTGTGGTAATTTTTCTGTCCGATTTGCCAAGGCACACACATTAACAATCAACAAAGTCATTTTGGAACAAGTGGTGTCACGTTACAAATCGGAAACACAAGTATTATTGAAACCGTGGGCGTTCTACTTACCAATTGATTGCCGCCATGCGTCCCCTTTTTTATTGGCTAGGAGGTGTCGTGTGGGGTAGCTATTTGAGTACGGGAGGCGTGCGATCTGACCCCTGCGCGTGCTCATCAGGAGGAGAGCCCTTTCACCGCTACCCGCCACACACCTCCCTCCCAACGTCCCCATTAATGGCGCCCGAGCACCTGTTCTATGTTGTGGCTATATGTCTCACTGGACTGAGATTTAAGAAAGAAAAATGAAAATCTGAATAGAAAGTTTTGCACAGATCTTGATGTAAGATCCGACGGACCTATATAGCACCGACTGCGACTTATAGCAAGCATGATGAATATAAGGACGATGACAGTGGATAATAATTGTCTTACATATTTAGGAACATAATTTTAAAAAGCCACATGCGGCAATGCCCGAAATACACAAGGGCAAAAGAAGAAGGAAGACAATGATTTGGCTCGCTGATCTCTTCTTTGTTGATGCGTTGCTGCAGGCCGCGGGAACTAGTCTCCGCGGCGAGCGGCGATGAGCTCTTTCTTGTCCTCAAGATGCTGCTTGAGAGCATCCACGGATTCCTCCACCAGCCTTTTGCGCTCTATGCGCAACATGGCATTCTCGTCCATAAGTTTCTCAACGATGATGCCGGTCGTCTCCAACAAGGCAGTGGTCTGCTCCTCCTGCCCCGCACTTCCGACGATCTTCGCCCTCAGCTGGTCGCGCTCGGCCTGGAGCTTCGCATTGCTCTCATTTAGTTGCCGGATGATGCCGGTAGACTGTTCAAACGAGGATTTCAGGTCATCCTGCAACCTCGCCCACCTGGAGATCTGATCCATCTGCCTAAGGACGAGGGCACGCATGCGCCTGTAAGAGTCCTCGCCTGCCCGCGAGACATTTTCCTAGGACGCCGCGGCATAGGAGGACATCTTTGCTGCATTTGCGGCGCGGCGGGACATCTCTTCTGCTTCCGCAGCATGGCCGGACTAGTCTGTTGCATCGACGGCGCGACAGGACCTCTATGATGCTTCAGCGGCGTGGCGGGACCTCTCTGCTGCTACGACCGCGCGACGGGACATGTTGGCTACTTTCGTGGCGAGGCGGGACATCTCTCGTGCTTCCGCTTCCAGGATCGCCTCTACCTGGTGGCAATCTCTCGACCCAGAACTCACGCTGGCCATGGCAGACGCAAGGGAACGATGATAAATGACTTGTTTGTTTTTGTGGATGAGGAGTTGAGGGAATGTGCAGTCATCTTGGAGTAGTAGTATTTATAACAGAGTAGTAATACGCTCCTAAGTGGGAAACCATTTAGGTTTTCATCGGTGTGAACAGGTTTGCAATTTGGAATGTGACGGGACGCAGCCTCCCTGTTCTTCTAAAAAAGTTATGACGGGACGCATGCTCAAAATTTACTGACGGTTATAAGTACGTGGCGTTTGCACCATAGGGTGCACCGCAATAGGCAATGTCAGCACCATCACGCACGGTTCTTTTAATTAGAATGTGTGTGCCCGTCTAGCGCAGACACGTTGATCTATCTAACTGTTTCAGTTTATTGTGGGTGATCGCAAATAGTTCATCCATGTGAAGTTTATGCCATCAATCGCAGACACTTTGATCTGGCTGACCCATTTCTGTTCTCTTCCCTAATCACAAACAGTTAATCCTTCTGAAGCGTATGCCCTCAATCACACACACCTTGATCTGGCTGACTGTTTATTTTGTGTTGCCTAATCACAAATAGTTCATCCGAGTGAACCATATGTTGTGTATCGCACACACCTTCATTTGGCTGCCCGTTTCTTTTGTTCCTCCTCATTGCAAACAGTTAATTGAACTAAACCGTATGCCCTTCATCGCATATGCAACTAAAACCTGAACCGTGTTTGATGCATCCGTCATCGCACACGTTTAATAAATTTCTGATGGTTTTCATACAGCACCGTATACGATTATTGCATCGCACACAGTTTCACGAAGGGTCTCTAATCGTAGTGTCACGTTAGCAGCATCCTGCAGTAGTGATCGGTGCAATAAGGCAATAAAAATTGCTTCTAAATGTGTTAGATCATTTAGTGTAAGAGAAAATTGAGCGTTGTACGAACTTGTGATGGCAAAATAATAAAAGCGACACACTGCATAATAAAGGTTTCTATGACAAGGGGCAATATAACGTGACGTTCTTTTGCACTAAGAGATTGAGCATACAACCAAAAAGTGCATCGCAACCTCTGCTTCCCTCTGCGAAGGGCCTATCTTTTATTTTTATGTATTTAATTTTATGCAAGAGGCAAAGTATTCTTCCCTATTCCTTTTTATTTTCTCTTTTGCAAGCATCATGTGGTGAGGAAAGATCTAGGCACATATATCCAGTTGGATATGGGTGAGCATGACTTATTATTGTTGACATCACCCTTGAGGTGAATACGTTGGGAGGCAAAACTGTAAGCCCCTATTTTCCTATGTGTTCGGTTGAAACTTTTTGTTCATGTGTATGTGGTGAGTTTTAGCAATCATAGAAGACTATATGATGGTTGAGTATGTGGACTTGACAAAAGGCTCTGATACGTGACTCTTCCTGAAAAGATAATGAATTGTAGTTGCAAAGTTGACTGAGAACATAGTTTGTTCGTTTCAATAGAGTTTATGCTTTATACTTTGATGCTGTGATGAATTGTTACATGTTCATGAGAAGTTATATGATGAAGAGTCTATGATAATGTTTTATGTTAAAGTTTGTTGATGTTATAATAATATGCATGATGCTTCTATGTCTGTATTTTGTTTTTATTGACACCTCTCTCTCTAAGCATGTGGACATGTTTTTTGATTTTGTTTCTTGCTTGAGGACAAGCGGAGTCTAAGCTTGGGGAGTTGATACGTCCATTTTTCATCATGTTTTCCTACTGTTATTTATAATGTTTTTATGCATAATAATGCTTTAAGGAGTAATTCTAATGCCTTTTCTCTCATAATATGCAAGGTTTGCACAAAGAGGGAGAATGTCGGCAACTGGAATTCTGGACCTAAAAAAGCTACGTCAGAATTATCTATTCTGCACACCTCCAAATGAGATAAAAATTTACGAAGAATTTTTTTGGAATATATGAAGAACATGGGAGCCAATAACTACCATAGGTGGCCACCAAGTGGGCACAACCCACCTGGGCTGGGTTGTGCCCTCCTCCGCCCACCTCCTGTGCCCCTCTTTTGGTATATAAGTCATTTTGACCTATAAAAAAATAAGGGGAGGACTTTCGGGATGAAGCACCATCGTCTCGAGGCGGAACTTGGGCAGGAGCACTTTTGCCCTCTGGTGGAGCGATTCTGCCGGGGGAACTTCCCTCCCGGAGGGGGAAATCATTGTCGTCATCATCACCAACAATTCTCCCATCTTGGGGAGGGCATTCTGCATCAACATCTTCAACAACACCATCTCCTCTCAAACCCTAGTTCATCTCTTGTGTTCAATCTTTGTACCGGAACCTTAGATTGGTGCTTGTGGGTGATTAGTAGTGTTGATTACATCTTGTAGTCGATTACTATGTGATTTATTTGGTGGAAGATTATATGTTCAGATCCATTATGCTATTTAATACCCCTCTGATCTTGATCATGATTATCATTTGTGAGTAGTTACTTTTGTTCTTGAGGTCACGGGAGAAATCTTGTTGCAAGTAATCATGTGAACTTGATATGTGTTTGATATTTTGATGATATGTATGTTGTGATTCCCTTAATAGTGTCATGTGACCATCGACTACATGGCACTTCACCATATTTGGGGCTAAGGGAATGCATTGTGGAGTAGTTATTAGATGATGGGTTGCTAGCGTGACAGAAGCTTAAACCCTAGTTTACGCGCTACTTTGTAAGGGACCGATTTGGATCCAAAAGTTTAATGCTATGGTTAGATTTTATCTTAATACTTTTCTCGTAGTTGCGGATGCTTGCGAGGGGGTTGCTCATAAGTACGAGGTTTGTTCAAGTAAGAATAACACCTAAGCACCGGTCCACTCACATATCAAATTATCAAAGTAGCGAACGCGAATCAAACCAACATGATGAAAGTAACTAGATGAAATTCCCGTGTACCCTCAAGAACTCTTTTCTTATTATATGATACTATTTTGGCATGTCCTTTGCCACAAAAGGATTGGTCTATCTTGATGCACTTTATTTACCATTACCGTTACTTGCTCATTACAAATTATCTTGCTATCAAACTGCTCGTTACTTATAATTTCAGTGCTTGCAGAGCTTACCTTGCTGAAAACCACTTGTCATTTCTTTCTGCTCCTCGTTGGGTTTGACACTCTTACCTATCGAAAGGACTATGATTGATCCCCTATACTTGTGGGTCATCAGTACCTAAGAAGTTAGTGTTGGGGAGTGTAGTAATTCAAAATTTTCTATGATCACGCAAGATCTATCTAGGAGATGCATAGAAATGAGAGGGGAGAGTGTGTCCACGTACCCTCGTATACCGAAAGCGTAAGTGTTATGTTAACGCGGTTGATGTAGTCGAATGTCTTTAGGATCCAACCGATCCAAGTATCAAATGTATGGTACCTCCGTGTTCAGCACATGTTCAACACGATGATGTCCCTCCAGCTCTTGATCCAGTAGAGGGTTGAGGGAGAGTTCCGTCAGCATGACAGCATTGCGACAGTGTTAGTGATGTGAGCCGCACAGGGCTTCGCCTAAGCACTACGACAATATGACCGAGGTGGTAACTATGGAGGGGGCACCGCACACGGCTAAGAGAAATCTTGGTGTGTCTTTGGGGTGCTCCCCTCCCCCGTATATAAAGGGGGGAGGAGGAGGTGGCCTGCCCAAGGGGGCGCCAAGGGGGAGTCCTACATGGACTCCTAGTCCAAGTAGGATTCGCCCCCCTCCTTCCAATCAACGGAAAGGGGAAAGGGGAAAGGAGGGAGAGGGAGAAAGAAAGGGGGGCCGTGCCCCCTCCCCCTAGTCCAATTCGGACTGCCTTAGGGGCGCGCCACCTTGTGGCCTGCCCTCTCCTACTCCCTTATGGCCCATTAAGGCCCATAACTTCTCGGGGGGTTCCGGTAACCCCTTGGTTCCCCGATAAATATTTGAAATGTCCTGAAACCTTTCCGGTGTCTGAATACCTTCGTCCAATATATCAATCTTTACCTCTCGACCATTTTGAGACTCCTCGTCATGTCCGTGATCACATCTGGGACTCCGAAGAAACTTCGGTCACCAAAACACATAACTCATAATACAAATCATCATCGAACGTTAAGCGTGCGGACCCTACGGGTTTGAGAACTATGTAGACATGACCGAGACATATCTCCGGTCAATAACCAATAGCGGAACCTGGATTCTCATATTGGATCCCATATATTCTATGAAGATCTTTATTGGTCAAATCGCATAAGAACATACGTTATTACCTTTGTCATCGGTATGTTACTTGCCCGAGATTCGATCGCCGGTATCATCATACCTAGTTCAATCTCGTTACCGGCAAGTCTATTTACTCGTTATGTAATGCATAATCCCATAACTAACTCATTAGTCACATTGCTTGCAAGGCTTATTGTGATGTGCATTACCGAGAGGGCCCAGAGATACCTCTCCGATACACGGAGTGACAAATCCTAATCTCAATCTATGCCAACTCAATAAACACCATCGGAGACACCTGTAGAGCATCTTTATAATCACTCAGTTACGTTGTGACATTTGATAGCACACAAGGTGTCCCTCCGGTATTCAGGAGTTGCATAATCTCATGGTTAAAGGAACATGTATAAGTCATGAAGAAAGCAATAGCAATAAAACTAAACAATCATTACGCTAAGCTAACGGATGGGTCTTGTCCATCACATCATTCTCTAATGATGTGATCCCGTTCATCAAATGACAACACATGTTTATGGTTAGGAAACTTAACCATCTTTGATTAATGAGCTAGTCTAGTAGAGGCATACTAGGGACACTCTGTTTGTCTATGTATTCACACGTGTACTAAGTTTCCGGTTAATACAATTCTAGCATGAATAATAAACATTTATCATGATATAAGGAAATATAAATAACAACTTTATAATTGCCTCTAGGGCATATTTCCTTCAGTCTCCCACTTGCACTAGAGTCAATAATCTAGATTACGTAGTAATGATTCTAACACCCATGGAGTCTTGGTGTTGATCATGTTTTGCTCGTTAGAGAGGCTGAGTCATCAGGTCTGCAACATTCAGATCTGTATGTATCTTGCAAATCTCTATGTCTCCCTCCTTGACTTGATCGTGGATGGAATTGAAGCGTCTCTTGATGTGTTTGGTTCCCTTGTGAAATCTGGATTCCTTCGCCAAGGCAATTGCTCCAGTATTGTCACAAAGTATTCTCATTGGACCCGATGCAATAGGTATTACACCTAGATCGGATATGAACTCCTTCATCCAGACTCCTTCATTTGCTGCTTCCGAAGAAGCTATGTACTCCGCTTCACACGTAGATCCCGCCACGACGCTTTGCTTGGAATTGCACCAACTTACAGCTCCACCATTCAATATAAACACGTATCCAGTTTGTGACTTAGAGTCATCTGGATCAGTGTCAAAGCTTGCATCGAAGTAACCATTTATAAAAAGCTCTTTGTCAGCTCCATAAACGAGAAACATATCCTTAGTCCTTTTTAGGTATTTCAGGATGTTTTTGACCGCTGTCTAGTGATCCACTCCAGGATTACTTTGGTACCTCCCTGCTAAACCTATAGCAAGGCACACATCAGGTCTGGTACACACCATTGCATACATGATAGAACCTATGGCTGAGGCATAAGGAATGACTTTCATTTTCTCTCTATCTTCTGCAGTGGTCGGGCATTGAGTCTGACTCAACTTCACACCTTGTAACATAGGCAAGAACCCTTTCTTTGGCTGATCCATTTTGAACTTCTTCAAAACTTTATCAAGGTATGTGCTTTGTGAAAGTCCAATTAAGCGTCTTGATCTATCTCTATAGATCTTGATGCCCAATATATAAGCAGCCTCACCCAGGTCTTTCATTGAAAAATTCGTATTCAAGTATCCTTTTATGCTATCCAAAAATTTTGTATTATTTCCAATCAACAATATGTCATCCACATATAATATTAGAAATGCTACAGAGCTCCCACTCACTTTCTTGTAAATACATGCTTCTCCAAAACTCTGTATAAAACCATATGCTTTGATCACACTATCAAAGCGTATATTCCAACTCCTAGAGGCTTGCACCAGTCCATAAATGGATCGCTGGAGCTTGCACACTTTGTTAGCACCTTTAGGATCGACAAAACCTTCTAGTTGCATCATATACAACTCTTCTTTAAGATATCCATTAAGGAATGCAGTTTTGACATCCATTTGCCAAATTTCATAATCATAAAATGCGGCAATTACTAACATGATTCGGATAGACTTAAGCATTGCTACGGGTGAGAAGGTCTCATCGTAGTCAACTCCTTGAACTTGTCGAAAACCTTTCGCAATAAGTCGAGCTTTGTTGATAGTAACATTACCGTCAACGTCAGTCTTCTTCTTGAAGATCCATTTATTTTCTATGGCTTGCCGATCATCGGGCAAGTCAACCAAAGTACACACTTTGTTCTCATACATGTATCCCATCTTAGATTTCATGGCCTCAAGCCATTTCACGGAATCTGGTCTCATCATCACTTCCTCATAGTTCGTAGGTTCGTCATGGTCAAGTAACATGACCTCCAGAACAGGGTTACCATACCACTCTAGTGTGGACTGTACTCTAGTTAACCTACGAGGTTCGGTAGTAACTTGATCCAAAGTTTCATGATCATCATCATTAGCTTCCTCACTAATTGGTGTAGGAATCACTGGAACTGATTTCTGTGACGAACTACTTTCCAATTCGGGAGAAGTTACAATTACCTCATCAAGTTCTACTTTCCTCCCACTCACTTCTTTCGAGAGAAACTCCTTCTCTAGAAAGGATCCATTCTTAGCAACAAATATCTTGCCTTCGAATCTGTGATAGAAGGTGTACCCAACAGACTCTTTTTGGTATCCTATGAAGACACATTTATCCAATTTGGGTTCGAGCTTATAAGGTTGAAGCTTTTTCACATAAGCATCGCAACCCCAAACTTTACGAAATGGCAGCTTTGGTTTCTTGCTAAACCACAGTTCATATGGTGTCGTCTCAACGGATTTAGATGGTGCCCTATTTAACATGAATGCAGACGTCTCTAAAGCACAACCCCAAAATGATAGTTGTAAATCGGTAAGAGACATCATAGATCGCACCATATCTAATAAAGTACAGTTGCGATGTTCGGACACACCATTAAGATGTGGTGTTCCAGGTGGCGTGAGTTGCGAAACTATTCCACATTTTTTCAAATGAACACCAAACTCATAACTCAAATATTCACCTCCACGATCAGATCGTAGAAACTTTATTTTCTTGTTACGATGAGTTTCCACTTGGCTCTGAAATTCTTTGAACTTTTCAAATGTTTCAGACTTATGTTTTATTAAGTAGATATACACATATCTACTCAAATCATCTGTGAAGGTCAGAAAATATCGATACCCGCCGCGAGCCTCAACACTCATCGGACCGCATACATCAGTATGTATTATTTCCAATAAGTCAGTTGCTCGCTCCATTATTCCGGAGAATGGAGTCTTAGTCATCTTGCCCATGAGGCATGGTTCGCAAGCATCAAGTGATTCATAATCAGGTGATTCCAAAAGCCCATCAGCATGGAGTTTCTTCATGTGCTTTACACCAATATGGCCTAAACGGCAGTGCCACAAATAAGTTGCACTATCATTATTAAATTTGCATCTTTTGGCTTCAATACTATGAATATGTGTATCACTACAATCGAGATTCAAAAAAAATAGACCACTTATCAAGGGTGCATGACCATAAAAGATATTACTCATATAAATAGAACAACCATTATTCTCAAATTTAAATGAATAACCGTCTTGCATCAAACAAGATCTAGATATAATGTTCATGCTCAACGCTGGCACCAAATAACAATTGTTTAGGTCTAAAACTAATCCCGACGGTAGATGTAGAGGTAGCGCGCCAACGGCGGTCACATCGACTTTGGAACCATTTCCCACGCGCATCGCCACCTCGTCCTTAGCCAATCTTCGTTTAATCCGTAGCCCCTATTTCGAGTTGCAAATATCAGCAATAGAACCAGTATCAAATACCCAGGCACTACTACACGCATTAGTAAGGCACACATCAATAACATGTATATCAAATATACCTTTCACTATGCCATCCTTATCCGCCAAATACTTGGGGCAGTTCCGCTTCCAGTGACCAGTCCCTTTGCAGTAGAAGTAGTCAGGCTTAGGTCCAGACTTGGGTTTCTTCCCTTGAGTAGAAACTTGCTTGCTGTTCTTCTTGAAGTTCCCCTTCTTCCCTTTGCCATTTTTCTTGAAACTAGTGGCCTTGTTAACCATCAACACTTGATGCTCCTTCTTTATTTCTACCTCCGCAGCCTTTAGCATCGCGAAGAGCTCGAGAATTGTCTTTTCCATCCCTTGCATATTATAGTTCATCATGAAGCCTTTATAGGAAGATTAACTCCCAGCTGAGTCAAGTGGTTGTGGTACCCAGACATTCTGAGTATGTGTTCACTGACAGAACTATTCTCCTCCATTTTGCAGCTATAGAACTTGTTGGAGACTTCATATCTCTCAACTCGGCCATTTGCTTGAAATATTAACTTCCACTCTTGGAACATCTCATATGCTCCATGACATTCAAAACGTCTTTGAAGTCCCGATTCTAAGCCGTAAAGCATGGCACACTGAACTATCGAGTAGTCATCAGCTTTGCTCTGCCAGACGTTCATAACATCCGAAGTTGCTCCTGCAGCCGGTCTTGCACCTGGCGGTGCTTCCAGGACGTAATTCTTCTGTGCAGCAATGAGGATAATCCTCAAGTTATGGACCCAATCCGTGTAGTTGCTACCATCATCTTTCAACTTATGTTTCTCTAGGAACGCATTAAAATTCAAGGAAACGGTAGCACAGGCCATAGATCTACAACAACATAGATATGCAAAAACTATCAGGTACTAAGTTCATGATAAATTGAAGTTTAGTTAATCATATTACTTAAGAACTCCCACTTAGATAGACATCCATCTAGTCATCTAAATGATCACGTGATCCATATCAAGTAAACCATGTCCGATCATCATGTGAGATGGAGTAGTTTTCAATGGTGAACATCACTATGTTGATCATATCTACTTCATGATTCACGGCCGACCTTTTGGTTTCAGTGTCCCGAGGCCATATATGCATATGCTAGGCTCGTCAAGTTTGACCCGAGTATTCTGCACGTGCAAAACTGGCTTGCACCCGTTGTATGTGAACGTAGAGCTTATCACACTCGATCATCATGTGGTGTCTCGGCACGATGAACTGTAGCAACGGTGCATACTCAGGGAGAACACGTATACCTTGAAATTTAGTGTCTTATAATGCTACCCCCGTACTAAGCAAAATAAGATGCATAAAGAATAAACGTCACATGCAATCAAAATATGTGACATGATATGGCCATCATCATCGTGTGCCTTTGATCTCCATCTCCAAAGCACTGTCATGATCTCCATCGTCACCGGCTTGACACCTTGATCTCCATCGTCTCATCGTTGTCGTCTCACCAACTATTGCTTCTACGACTATCACTATTGCTTAGTGATAAAGTAAAGCAATTACATGGCGATTGCATTTCATACAATAAAGCGACAACCATAAGGCTCCTGCCAGTTGCCGATAACTTTTACCAAACAAGAGCATCTCATACAACAATTTATATCTCGTCACGTCTTGACCATATCACATCACAAGATGCCCTGCAAAAACAAGTTAGACATACTCTACTTTGTTGTTGCAAGTTTTACGTGGCTGCTACGGGCTTCTAGCAAGAATCGTTCTTACCTACGCATCAAAACCATAATGATTTTTTGTCAAGTGTGATGTTTTAACCTTCAACAAGGACCGGTCGTAGTCAAACTCGATTCAACTAAAGTTGGAGAAACTGACACCCGCCGGCCACCTGTGTGCGAAGAACGTCGGTAGAACCAGTCTCATGAACGCGGTCATGTAATGTTGGTCCGGGCCGCTTCATCCAACAATACCGCCGAATCAAAGTAAGACGTTGGTGGTAAGCAGTATGACTATTATCGCCCACAACTCTTTGTGTTCTACTCGTGCATATATCATCTACGAATAGACCTGGCTCGGATGCCACTGTAGGGGAACATAGTAATTCAAAAAAATTCCTATGATCATGCAAGATCTATCTAGGAGAAGCATAGCAACGAGACGGGAGATTGTGTCCACGTACCCTCATAGATCAAAAGCGGAAGCGTTTAGTAACGCGGTTTATGTAGTCGAACGTCTTCACGATCTTACCGATACAAGTACCGAATGTACGGCACCTCCGTGTTTAGCACACGTTCAGTACGATGACGTCCCTCGAGCTCTTGATCCAGTAGAGGGTCGAGGGAGTGATTCGTCAACATGACGGTATGGTGATGGTGTTGATGATGTGATCCGCGCAGGCCTTCGCCTAAGCACTATGACAATATGACCAAGATGGTAAACTGTGGAGGGGGGCACCACACACGGCTAAGGAACAATTGATGTGCCTTTGGGGTGCCCCCCGCCCCCGTATATAAAGGAGGAGAGGGAGGAGGCCGGCGGCCATGAGGGGGCGGCCAAGGGGGAGTCCAACTAGGATTCCCAATCCTAGTTGGATTCCCTTTCCTATTCCAAGTGGGGGGAGGAGGGAAGGACAGGGAGAGGGAAAGGAAAGAGGGGGCCGCGCCCCTCCCCCTAGTTCAATTCGGACTGCCTTCGGGGGCGCCACCTTGTAGCCTGCCCTCTCCTACTCCCTTATGGCGCGTTAAGGCCCATAACTTCCTAGGGGGGTTCTGGTAACCCCTCGGTTCCCCGATAAATATCTGAAATGTCCCGAAACCTTTTCGGTGTCCGAATACCTTCGTTCAATATATCAATAATTACCTCTTGACCATTTCGAGACTCCTCGTCATGTACGTGATCTCATCCGGGACTCCGAACAAACTTCAGTCACCAAAACACATAACTCATAATACAAATCGTCATCGAACGTTAAGTATGCGGACCCTACGGGTTCGAGAACTATGTAGACATGACCGAGACATATCTTCGGTCAATAACCAATAGCAGAACCTAGATGCTCATATTGGCTCCCACATATTCTACAAAGATCTTTATCAGTCAAACCGCGTAACAACATACATTATTCCCTTTGTCATCGGTATGTTACTTGCCCGAGATTCGATCGTCGGTATCATCATACCTAGTTCAATCTCGTTACCGGCAAGTCTCTTTACTCGTTCTGTAATGCACCATCCCATAACTAACTCAGTAGTCACATTGCTTGCAAGGCTTATTGTGATGTGCATTACCGAGATGGCCCAGAGATACATCTCCGATACATAGAGTGACAAATCCTTAACTCGATCTATGCCAACTCAACAAACACCATCGGAGACACATGTAGAGCATCTTTATAATCACTCAGTTACGTTGTGACGTTTGATAGCACACATGGTGTTCCTCCGGTATTCGGGAGTTGCATAATCTCATAGTCAAAGTAACATCTATAAGTCATGAAGAAAGCAATAGCAATAAAACTAAACGATCATTATGCTAAGCTAACGGATGGGTCTTGTCCATCACATCATTCTCTAATGATGTGATCCCATTCATCAAATGACAACACATGTCTATGGTTAGGAAACTTAACCATCTTTGATTAACAAGGTAGTCTAGTAGAGGCATACTAGGGACACTCTTTTGTCTATGTATTCACACATGTACTAAGTTTCTGGTTAATACAATTCTCGCATGAATAATAAACATTTATCATGATATAAGGAAATATAAATAACAACTTTATTATTGCCTCTAGGGCATATTTCCTTCACAAGGCGCCCCAGCGAGGCAAGTCGGCGGCTTGACATGGCCGTGATGGTGGAGGCGGCCCGTGGCGGCACAAGTGCCTTGGCGAGGAGCGTGGCGACTTGACGAGGTTGTATGAGGCCACACTGGCGAACCATGGCAGTAGAGGCGAGGCCGTGAAGGCGAGCGGGCCATGATGGTGGAGGTGGGCCGGCAAGGCCGTGGCGGCGAGGCAAGGCTTCGCGGCTGCGAGGCCACTATGGCGGAGCCCGAATCCATGACTTATCCACTTCCCATTAGTACGTCTCCAACGTATCTATAATTTTTGTTTGTTCCATGTTGTTATATTATCATACTTGGATGATTTACAATCATTTTATAGTCATTTTATATCATTTTTTGGTACTAACCTATTGACATAGTGCCAAGTGCGAGTTGGTGTTTTTTGCATGTTTTTTTACATCGCAGGAAATCAATATCAAACGGAGTCCAAACACAACAAAACTTTTTGTGGATTTTTTGGACCAGAAGACACCCAATGGGCCGGAGAAGCGCCTGGGGGTACTCCGAGGGGAGCACAACCTACTAGGGTGCGCCTGGAGGTTGATAACCCACAAGTATAGGGGATCACAACAGTTTTCGAGGGTAGAGTATTCAACCCAAATTTATTGATTCGACACAAGGGGTGCCAAAGAATATTCTCAAGTATTAGCAGCTGAGTTGTCAATTCAACCAAACCTGGAAACTTAATATCTGCAGCAAGGTATTTAGTAGCAAAGTAATATGATTGTAGTGGTAACGATAGCAAAACTAACGGTAGCAAAAGTAATATTTTTGGTATTTTGTAGTGATGATAATAATAGCAATGGAAAAGTAAATAAGCGAAGAAAAATATATGGAAAGCTCGTAGGCAATGGATCGGTGATGGAGAATTATGCCGGATGCGGTTCATGATGTAACAATCATAACCTAGGGTGACACAGAACTAGCTCCAGTTCATCAATGTAATGTAGGCATGTATTCCGAATATAGTCATACGTGCTTATGGAAAAGAACTTGCATGGCATCTTTTGTCCTACCCTCCCGTGGCAGCGGGGTCCTATTGGAAACTAAGGGATATTAAGGCCTCCTTTTAATAGAGTATCGGAACAAAGCATTAACACATAGTGAATACATGAACTCCTCAAACTACGGTCATCACCGGTAATTATCCCGATTATTGTCACTTCGGGGTTAACGGATCATAACACATAATAGGTGGCTATAGACTTGCAAGATAGGATCAACAACTTTCATATGTTGATGAAAACATAATATGTTCATATCCGAAATCATGGCACTCGGGCCCTAGGGACAAGCTTTAAGCATAGCAAAGTCATAGCAACATCAATCTCAGAACATAGTGGATACTAGGGATCAGACCCTAACAAAACTAACTCGATTACATGATAAATCTCATCCAACCCATCACCGTCCAGCAGGCCTATGATGGAATTACTCACGCACGGCGGTGAGCATCATGAAATTGGTGATGGAGGAAGGTTGATGATGACGATGGCGACGGATTCCCCTCTCCGGAGCCCCGAACGGACTCCAGATCAGCCCTCCCGAGAGAGTTTAGGGCTTGGCGGCGGCTACGCATCATAAAACGCGATGAATCCTTCTCCTTGGTTTTTTTCTCCCCGAAAGTGAATATATGGAGTCCAGGTTGAGGTCGGTGGAGCGTCAGGGGGCCCACGAGGCAGGGGGCGTGCCCAGGGGGTAGGGCGTGCCCCCACCCTCGTGGACAGGTGGAGGCCCCCTGACGTGGATCTTGTTTCCAGTATTTATTATATATTCCAAAATAATTCTCCGTTGATTTTCAGGTCATTCCGAGAACTTTTATTTCTGCACAAAAATAACACCATGGCAATTCTGCTGAAAACAGCGTCAGTCCGGGTAAGTTCTATTCAAATGATGCTACTTAGAGTCCAAAACAAGGGCAAAAGTGTTTGGAAAAGTAGATACGACGGAGCCGTATCAACTCCCCCAAGCTTAAAACTTTGCTTGTCCTCAAGCAATTCAGTTGATAAACTGATAGTGATAAAGAAAAACTTCTACAAACTCTGTTTGCTCTTCTTGTTGTAAATATGTAAAACCAGCATTCAAGTTTTCAGCAAAGATTATGAACTAACCATATTCACAATAGCATTTAGGTCTCATGTTTACTCATATCAATGACATAATCAACTAGCGAGCAATAATAATAAATCTGGATGACAACACTTTCTCAAAACAACCATGATATGATATAACAAGATGGTATCTCACTAGCCCTTTCTGAAACCGCAAAACATAAGTGCAGAGCACTTTTAAAGATCAAGGACTGACTAGACATTGTAATTCATGGTAAAAGAGATCCAGTCAAGTCATACTCAATGTAAACTAACAGTAATGGATGCAAATGACATCGGTGCTCTCTAACTGATGCTTTTTAATAAGAGGATGATGACTCAACATAAAAGTAAATAGATAGGCCCTTCGTAGAGGGAAGCAGGGATTTGTAGAGGTGCCAGGGCTCGGTTTTGAAATAGATATGAATAATATTTTGAGCGGTATACTTTCATTGTGAACATAACAACCAAGAGATGGCGATATCTTCCATGCTACACACATTATAGGCGGTTCCCAAACAGAATGGTAAAGTTTATACTCCCCCTCCACCAACAAGCATCAACCCATGGCTTGCTTGAAACAACGAGTGCCTCCAACTAACAAGAGTCCCGGGGGAGTTTTTTTTGCAATTATTTTGATTTGATTTGCATAAAGCATAGGACTGGGCATCCCGGTGACCAGCCATTTTCTCGTGAGTGAGGAGCGGAGTCCACTCCTCTTGAGAATAACCCGCCTAACATGGAAGATACAGACAGCCCTAGTTGATACATGAGCTATTCGAGCATACAAAACAGGATATTTATTTGACGGTTTAGAGTTTGGCACATACTAATTTACTTGGAACGGCAGGTAGATACCGTATATAGGTAGGTATGGTGGACTCATATGGAATAACTAAGGGGTTTATGGAATTGGATGCACAAGAAGTATTCCCGCTTAGTACAGGTGAAGGCTAGAAAAAGACTAGGAAGCGACCAGGTAGAGAGCGACAACAGTCATGAACATGCATTAAAATTAATCAACACCGAACGCAAGCATGAGTAGGATATAATGCACCCTGAACATAAATATCGTAGAGGCTATGTTGATTTTGTTTCAATTACATGCGTGAACATGTGCCAAGTCAAGCCACTCGAATCGTTCAAAAGAGGATACCACCCTATCATACCACATCACAACCATTTTAATAGCATGTTGGCACACAAGGTAAACCATTATAAGCTCCTAGCTAATTAAGCATGGCATAAGCAACTATAATCTGTAATTGTCATTGCAAACATGTTTATTCATAATAGGCTGAATCAGGAACGATGAACTAATCATATTTACAAAAACAAGAGAGATCGAGTTCATACCAGCTTTTCTCATCTCAATAAGTTCATCATATAATCATCATTATTGCCTTTCACTTGCACGACCGAATAGTGTGGATAATTATAATAGTGCACGTGCATTAGACTAAGCTGGAATCTGCAAGCATTCAATTCAAGAGAGAAGACAAGGTAATATGGGCTCTTTGTTAGATCAACAATAATGCATATAAGAGCCACTTTAACATTTTCATTATGGTCTTCTCCTCTCGACCCCTAAATAACAAGAAAAGAAATAAAACTATTTACATGGGAAAGCTCCCAAAAAGCAAAAGAAGAACGAGAAATCTTTTTGGGTTTTCTTTTTAATTACTACTACAAGCATGGAAAGTAAACTAACTAAAAGTTACAACTAACTTTTTTTGTTTTTCGTAAGGTTTATCGAACACACAAGAAGAAAGCATAAAAAGGAAAATAAACTAGCATGGATGATACAATGAAAAAGTATGAGCACCGACAACTAGCAATGAGTGTGTGAACATGAATGTAATGTCGGTGAGAAATACGTACTCCCCCAAGCTTAGGCTTTTGTCCTGAGTTGGTCTATGGCCACGGCTGGCCTGGCGGATATCCAAAGTAATAGTTGGGGTCGTACTGTGAAGAAGCCTCGGATTTCCACTGGTTGGCAATCACCTCCGGGTCCCACTGATAATCAGACTGTCATTGAGGATCGAATTGTGGTTCCGGCTCCGGATTTGTAGCTGATGTAGGGTTCCGGTAGGCGTGAATGGCCTCCAATGGAACAAGGTACTTGCCTGCAGATAAATCAAACAAGGAAGGAGCAGGCAAGGTAATAGTCTCAGGATGATTTTTACCAAATATTAATTTGTACTTAAGCGCCTTTTCCCTATTCTTAACAATAAAATCATGTGCTACCATACTCTTATAATCTAGATAAACAGGAGGCAGCAACTTCTCTTCCTTCTCATAATGCCTAATAGGTATGTTAAAGTGTGCAGCGAGGCGCGAGGCAAAGATTCCTCCAAGGACGGGGCCCTTAGTACGGTTAAGATTTAACCGCTTTGCAATAATAGCGCCCATACTGAATGTGTCATGACGAAATAAGGCTTGGCACAAAATAACAATATCAGGGGCACTCAGGTTTCCACAGTTTCCGCGCCCAATTAAGCATCTACTAGCAAATATAGCAAAGAAACATAGAACAGGAAAGTGTATGCTAGTAATTCATGCGTCGGAAACCTTCCTCGTTTCCCCTACAGTAATGGTATCAATAAACCCATCCACATCGTCACGATGTGGTTCCTCTACGCTGCCCTCGAAAGGGATCAAACAAACCCGACAAAAATCATGAAGTGACATCTCCTTATGTTCATCATATAAATAAAATTCCACCGTAGGTGGTGAGCTCCTAGCATGGAAATGAAAGTTTTGCACAAAGATATTGGTGAGTAAGAGATACTGTTCGCGTTGGTCGTGGAGGAAGGCGGTGAGGCCTGCATTCTCAGCCAATTCATAGAAATCATCATAAATCCCGGGTGCTCTCAAGAAAATATCACAAGGCCATTCACACGGCCGAACTTCCGAGGGAGATTATATTTGGGCCTCTTATCCTCCTCACTTTGCTTATCCTTCGAGCTTCGGCTCGATGAGCCCCTCAAAAGTCTCTTCATCTTTTTCTGAAAATTTCTGAAATTTTTAGCAACTTCAAAATAAAAGTGAACCAAACTCAACAATATTGGTAGCAACTACTCCTACAAGTGCCTAGATGCAATATCATGCATCAAAACTACTTTTGACCATATAAATTTGACATGCAAGCTCAGGAACAGGGTCACCTAAGCAGCAAAAATATGCAATGAATAAAGCAGTAGAACAAAAACTAATTGGACCATTGGAGGAGTCACATACCAAGGAACAATCCCCCAAAACTGTTTTGTGAGAGGTGCTTTGAGCAAGGAGATCGAAAATGGCAGCAAAATGAGCTTGGACTCGGGTTAGAGCTGGTTAGTGGTGTTTGTGGGAGGAAGAAGGAGTGTTTGGTAGCTGGAATAAGTGGAGGGGAGCCACCATGGGCCCACGAGGCAGGGGCGCGCCTAGGGGGTAGGGCGCGCCCTCCACCCTCGTGGCCAGGTGCTTGCTCCCCCTGCTGTGTTCTCAGTGCCAGATATTCTCAAATATTCCAGAAAAAATCATATTTAAATTTCAGGGCATTTGGAGAACTTTTATTTTCAAGGTATTTTTTATTGCATGGATAATTCAGAAAATAGACAGAAATTACTATTTTTGCTTTATTTAATATAAATAACAGAAAGTAAAAAGAGGGTACAAAGAGTTGTGTTTTCTAAATTCATCCATCTCATGCTCATCAAAAGGAATCCACTAACAAGGTTGATCAGGTCTTAACAAACTCATTCCGAATAACATGGAACCGGAGAATTTTCGAATAACACTAGGTTACCTCAACGGGGATATGCACATCCCCAACATTAAGAATATCATATTTCTTCTTGATAGTAGGAAGAGGAAAATCAAAACCTCCAAAAATAATCGATGGAATTTTTCCAATAGAGTTTATACTATGAACTTGAGGTTGTTTCCTCGAAAAGTGTACCGTATGCTCATTGCCATTAACATGAAAAGTGACATTGCCTTTGGTGAAATCAACAACAGCCCCTGCAGTATTCAAAAAGGGTCTTCAAATAATAATAGACATACCATCATCCTCGGGAATATCAAGAATAACAAAGTCCGTTAAAATAGTAAGGTTTGCAACCACAACAGGCACATCCTGACAAATACCGACAGGTATAGCAGTTGATTTATCATCCATTTGCAAAGATATTTCAGTAGGTGTCAACTTATTCAAATCAAGTCTACGATGCAAAGAGAGAGGCATAACACCAACACCGGCTCCAAGATCACATAAGGCAGTTTTAACATAGTTTCTTTTAATGGAGCATGGTATAGTTGGTATTCCGGGATCTCCTAGTTTCTTAGATATTCCACCTTTAAAAGTATAATTAGCAAGCATGGTGGAAACTTCAGCTTTCGGTATCTTTCTTTTATTTGTAATAATATCTTTCATATACTTAGCCTAAGGATTTGTTTTAAGCATATCAGTTAATCGCATACGCAAAAAGATAGGTCTAATCATTTCAGCGAAGCGCTCAAAATCCTCATCATCCTTTTTCTTGGATGGTTTGGGAGGAAAGGGCATGGGTTTTTGAACCCATGGTTCTCTTTCTTTACCATGTTTCCTAGCAACAAAATCTTTCTTATCATAACGTTGATTCTTTGATTGTGGGTTATCAAGATCAACAGCAGGTTCAATTTCTATGTCATTATCATTACTAGGTTGAGCATCATCATGAACATTATCATTAACATTACCACTAGTTTCAGTTTCATTACCAGGTTGTGTTTCAACATCAAATTTAAATGAATAACCGTCTCGCATCAAACAATAGGTTATTGTGGTTATCATGAATAACCGGCCCGTAGGAGGCCCAGTGTCACTACAGTAAATATTAGCCCATGGTTATTGTGGCCTAGTTTTAAAAAATAGGTTATTGCAGCCACTAGCAAACCACGGAAAAAGAACTGCACTGACTACAAGCAAACAAATAAACAAGACAACAAGGAAATAAATAAGAAAGCAACTTATGATAGGCTGTCACGGCTATTACACATATTACATCCACTAGGCATCAAAGCTCGCCACCAGTGCAAATATAGAGAACAAAGCAGCATATAAACGCCGCAGCAAAACAAGTCCAGAACTGAAACCACTTCAGAAGAGTTCAAGAAACAATATCCTGGGTACCCATAATGCTGGCAAGATGCTTAGCAAGCTTATTAACTTTCTCTTGTTTGGCGCTTAAATCCTCCAGCGCTTGATGTTGCACAAGAAAGTACGCATCTAAATTCTGCAAGGACTTCCTCAGTCCTTCGGCTTCTTGCCGCAGCACAGCTGACTTATGCCTTTCAGCTTGTAGCTGAGACTGAAGAAGCCGAAGTGATTCAGGCAGCGAGTTCGAAGAGCTTGTGCCAGCGGTACTGGCCAGTAACTCGAACACTACATCAACGCAGGACTGTGGGGTTTTCTCACTGTCTACAAGATCGTTTTTATCACCTTTCTTGGAGACCAATAGGGTTGTCTCACTATCTTGAACCTTATCTGCATTACTTTCTCTACCCATTGCATAGTGGGGTGCTCTTTTCCAACATTCTGTTTGCATACTACAAGAGAAACAAGCAGACACATCACATGTTTAGCTTGTAGTATACGAAACTCATTTTGGTAAACCGGTTCAGTAGTAAGGTGGACAGGATAACAGCATGAAACAAACATATATCTATGTACTATGGTCACTGTATTGTCCATATCATTCTAGCAAATGTTCCCTAATCAAGATAGAGACACAGTTCAACTCATATATTTTTAAGACACAGCAGCATAGACAGAATATAAGTGTGAGAAACTACACAGGATTGGTAGCACTTTTAATGTGCATCACATGAGAACATAACTGTTTATACAACTTAAACTGAAATCAACATAGATCAAGAAGTTAGAACAACAATCCAGTTAAAGAAATAGGTTTAAAACATACATGTTGCGCCATTGGAGTTTCAATTGGATCCTTCAAATTCGAAAGTAGTTGGTATGAGTAAATACAGTGATGCAACAGCAAAGGAGTATGGACCATAGCTACGGAATCTGACCTGAGAACAGTTGCTCTTCTGCTTTAAACGTGGAGTTTGGGTTAGCTGTGGTGGTCTTCATGCTTTGGGCACTGCAGTAGCTTTACAAACTGCTCGTGTGGGGGTACTCTGTGGTGGACATGGTGCTTTGTCAACTATAAATGGGTTACTATCCGCTGGGGTTGCGGTTAGATGGGTTGTAGCTGGTTCTCTGCCCAACGGTGTAAGTGTGCAATCTGGAAGAGTCTCGATTATGTGTGGTGGGGCTAGTTTGTGGGCCAGTATAACCATGGTTCTATCTGCATCGACGGGTAGCACTATCTTTTGTGAAAAATGGGTTTTTGCTCCCTTAGACACTGCCATCACCCCCTCCAATTTAAATGGCTGATAAACAAGAAAAGAAATTAAACGTACAGACATTGTATGATAGACAGATGTGGTAATTCACATATATGTTGTCTAACCAAACAGGACAGCATGACACAATTTCACATATATGATGCCTAACTAAAGAGGATAGCATGGCACAGTTTCAGATATATGATGGATAACTTAACAGGATATAATGGCATAATTCAACATATGATGAGTACCTAAACAGGATGACATGATAAAACTATATGATGTTTTTCTAAAATAGGTTGGGATGAAATAATTCACATACATGTTGTCTAAGTATACAGGATGGTATGATATGATTGACATAATTGATTCATATACTAAGCACCTGGCACTCGCATGTATGATCTCTAAACTAAGCAGATAGAATTCAATATTGTGCATATGATGTCTAAACTAAGGAATGCAAGACACCATATGCATCATATGAGAAATATAAACATTGCAACTTAGAGCATACACCTTAGGTGGGATATAGGACTAGTCATCTGTCTCTGAATCCTCCTCTGAGGAGCTCCCTGTAACCATCGAGATATATGCTTAAACAGGTACCATTACCTGCTCTGAAGAACTTGTTTTGACTCTAGATTTTTCCATAACCGGCTCAAATGGCTGATACACATGAAGAGTAGTTCAATATACACAGATTGTCGACAAATGGAATATGTAATGAAAAAAAAGATGGCATGAGATAATTCACATATATGATGCCTGGCTCCATGGCGGTGCATAATTCACATATATGATAACTGGCTAAAAAACATGGCATTGCATAATTCACATATCTGATATAGAAAGCAAACAGGAGGCATTCACACAAAGCATGTCTAATCTAAGCAGATGGCATGGCAATGCAAGACACCATATGCATGATATGAGCAATATAACCCAGCCAAGTTAGAGCATGCACCTAGAGGGGGAATACGACTGGTCATCTCTCTCTGAATCCTCCTCTGAGGAGCTATCTGTAACCAGCAAGAAATCTGCATCGACAGGTAGCACTGACTGCTCAGAAGACCTTGTTTACACTCCAGATTTTCCCATGACCGACTCAAATGGCTGATGCACAGGAAGAGTAGATGAATGTATAAACATTGTTGACAAATGGAATACATTATGGAAAAAATATGGCACGATACAATTCACATATACGATGACTGGCTAAACAGGATGGCATTGCATGATTCACGTATATGATGCCTGGCTAAAGAAGATGGCATTGCATAATTCCCATATACTCCCTCCGTTCCTAAATATTTGTCTTTTTAGAGATTTCAAATGGACTACCACATACGGATGTATATAGACATATTTTAGAGTGTAGATTCACTCATTTTGTTCCGTATGTAGTCACTTGTTGAAATCTCTAAAAAGACAAATATTTAGGAATGGTGGGAGTATGATATAGAAACCAAACAGGTGGCATTCACACAAAGCAAATCTAAACTAAGATGATGACATATAAGATGTATAATGTAAGCAATGAAAGGCGCCATATGCATGATATGACCAACATCAGCATGCCAGGTTAAAGCAAACACCTCAGGTGGTAAACAGGCATGGTCGGCTCCTTCTAAATCTCCATCTGAACAGTTATCTTCCTCTGGAATACAATCTGTAAATGCAGGAGGGGGGCACTTCTCCCACCATGGAGCGGCGTCTGCATGACATTATATTCGCACGCAACGGTCTTCTCTTTTTCTCTACATGTTCAGTATGATTGTGTACAATATCTGACATGCATAATAAAAAATAGTTAGATTTTGTAATGCCTAAGGGGTGCATGCAAAAATCAAGACTGATGGTAGCAAATGAGTGGATGGATCCAAAACTAATGATAGCAGGTAGATTATAGCTTCAATTTAAAAAGATAGACAATGGATCATCTATTGTTTGTTGCCCACCCAACATGAACCACATAGAAGACCCCAGATGAACCAGATAGTAGACAGATACTATTCGTTGCTGGCTCGATATGAGACCCATGGGCAATTCAAAAATCAAGATTGAATGATAAAGTAGCAGGTAATAATAACCGATGTATAACGTAAGCAAACACGAAAGACTGCGACCTCTCTTCCGGAACTGTGTAGTCCTCAGGTTCATCTGCTCAGTCGATGATGGTAATGCAGTTGGCGTGGCTGTCGGCAATGGGGAAGATGATCTGAGGCGGCGAAAGGAAGTCTACAGGGGGGATCTCTGCTGCAGTGAACACTTCTGTTGATGGTGCACCTCAGGTGGGGTGGATGACGGCACGGCAGGAGCACGACATAACACATAGAGTTTTCTTTGACGCCTATCTGAAAATGAAGTAAATCTGTAAGGGCTCCTTAGAATTGGAGGATTCTATAAACGCGGGGATAGGAAAAACACAGGAATAGGATAGGAATGCACGTGCAAAACAGAGCATTTGGAAACATAAGATTTGAGTCAACCTGGGTGTTTGGCTCACATGAATTGGAAGAACAGAGGAATGGAGAAACGAAGTGATGCGACGAGTGTACAAACTCTTTGGCATAGCCTTGTGGACCTCGGCATCATTGGGATGGAAATGGAGGATGGTGATGATGCTGGTGTGACTCTCGAGGGTGGGGAAGAAGATCTGAGGCCTCTGGAAATGGCGCCGAGGGTACTGCTCCACTGTGATGGACGGTTCCGTCGTTGGAGCAGCTCCGCTAAGGTGTATGGCGATGAGGCTAAAGCATGACAAGACAGACAATGTTAATCTGAAGTGGGACCCTAATAACATCTGCAATAGATGATGTAAAATACATCACCAAAAAGTGCTAGATGTAAAATGCATCAGTCGCGCCACGACCGCTCCGACAGATGCTGTAAGTACTGTTCACTCTTAACTTAACTGGAGAAAATGAACTTCACAGTCGAAACTGAATTTTACTATCGAAACTGATTGAACTAGTAACAGAGCATTGCAATAGATGTTTAGGGCGTTCGAGCACTAGTAGCAGAGAAGTAGTGATCTAAATCAGCAGACGCTCGAGCAGGGAACGCACTAGCAGAGAGCAAGTCGTGAAGTAGCACCGCGAGCGAGTGCTAAAGCAGCAACTCCTGTAGCTGCCGGAGGTCGTGTAGCAGCAGCAGCAGTGCAAGCGAGAGCAAGAGCAGAGCAGCAGCACGAACGAAAGCAGGAGTAGTGCAGCAGCATGACCGACAGCAATAACAGAGCCGCAGCGCGAGCGAGAGCCAGAGCAGCTGCAGCTAGTGCCATTGTGGAAGTCTCCACCGAGGAAGCAACGACATGGGGGAGAGACGCCGTGGATGATGTGGCCAGCGACGGTGCCGTCGATGGAGACACGCCATGTCTGCTCGGTATCGAGCATCGGCAACCCCGTGAGATCGAATAAAAGATAAAATGCAGCGGTGAGTGCAGAACCTCCTTGGTGGCGCCGAGTTGGCCTCGGCTTCATCGGAGGAATTTGTGAGGGTGCTGCGGTTCTGGTGGGGCGGGTCAAGACGATGCTCTGGGGATTGAGGTGGCGCGATAGACGAGGTGAACGTCGGGGTAGCTCCTTGGAGGTGGAGGACGGGGCGGCTGATCCGGCGGGATGATGAGATCAACAACGGATCCTCATCCGGTGCGGTGGATGAGGGACGGAGAGCTGTTGCGGTGGAAGACGTAGTCGGGGAAGAGTCTCCGGTTGGGGGGCGGTCGGGAGGCCGACGGAGGAGCGTGGGGTTTCGCGGGTTTTGGCGGCCTCGGTGAACGAATGTGGGGCGAAGGGGGAGGGGGGAGCCAATCTTAGGGACGCGCTTGTCCGAAATGTAGGGTAAGTTACCAGCGTACCCCCACCGGTTTTGACACCGCGACGTGGAGCTTCATTTCCGGCTGAGGGGTAGAAGGGGGATTTCGTGTGTCTGGGCTGCGGGAGTGATTTCGGATGAGGAGGGAGTTCTCGCGCGCGTCCAAATTTCAGGATAACAAGGCGCGGCGCGGGTTGAAGAAGCGGGAGTTTCAAAGCAGGTGAGACAAAAGATACTTGAGCTTGAAAATTTCAGGATAACAAGGTGCGGATTCCATGTTCGGCAGAACAAACTTAACGTGTAAAAAAACAATTCATACAAGACACAAGAGAGTCATGTCCCCTTTTACTATATTGCTATGGATGCCATTGAAAAAACTACAAGAAAAATGTAAAAAAAATCGGGAGAACAAGATTACCCTGCACAGTACCAAATCGATTCGCACTTCCCTCAACAACAACAAAAAAACAAATCAATTCCCACCAAAGAAAGAGTAATGTCCCTTTTTATATGATTACAGATGCCATGATCTCAAATTTGAATTTTTGAATCCACGTTATGTTGAATTTGAATATATCGTTAGGTGACCTTGCGGTTTATAATTGATGTAGTCGTACATTTTGATCTTCAATCATATATGAACATTTTACTCCACCATGTGAACATATATATTATCGTCTACCATATGGACTAAATTTGAATCAATTTTCCTTATTTGAATATGATTGTTGTCAAGTTATACAATAATTTAAATATTATCATGATAAAAAAACATACATATAGCAGTAATCATATTTCACTATGAACTACATGTACCATACGCTCTCCAATTCAAATATTTGTATCCATTTTATGTTGAATTCAAATCATAGTACATTATTGGTCTAGGTAGCGAGATGTTTGGGATAATCTAAACCCTGTTTTCATACGTATAATTTTTGGCTGAATTGGGACAAGTTTGTGTATAAGCCTCTTGCAAAACCGGAGATTCTCTCAACAAGTCTCGTGGTTCCAAGAGGGAACGTGTCACCTTTGTGTGCGAAACGATATACGCTGCCTCCCCCTGATTTTATTTACAGAGGAAACATAGAACTATATGAGTGCCCTCTTAAATTTTGGAATTATTTCGGGTTCATTTGGCCTTTTTATACATTAATTGAGTTTCTGGACTTTTAATGTGGATAATCTAAATATGAATTGCATGCACATGCTCCGGTGCACCAAAGTGGGTTGAAAAATCACATGTGTGTCCTTGGTTGAATCTCTAGGTCCCATGGAAGAAATGAGAATGAAATTCAAACATCTGGGCGTCATGACTCGGCCAAGAACATCGAGAAACTCTGATTTTAAATTCATGTAAATCCAAAACTCGCCTGGAAATCATGAAACTTGGCATGGTGTCATGTCATGGCACTAACATGTTGTGGTAAAAATTGGGCCGATTTGGAAGCTCATGGTTCTAAGAGGGAACGTGCCACCTTTGAGTGTGAAACAATATACGCTGCCCCCCTTGAGTTTCTTAACAAAGGCAACATAGAGCTACATTAGTGCCCTGTTAAATTTTGGAATTATTCCGGGTTCGTTTGTCGTTTTTTATACATTAATTGAGTTTCTGGTCATTTAATGTGCATAAGTCAAATTTGAACTACAAGCACATGCTCTCGTGCACCAAAGTTGGTTGAAAAATCACATTTGTGTCCTCGGGTGAATTTCTAGGTCCCATGCAAGAAATGAGAATAAAATTAAAACATCTGGGCATCGTGGCTCGGCCGAGAACATTGAGAAACTTGGTTTTAAAATTCTTGTAAATCCAAAACACGTCTGAAAATCATGAAACTTGGCATGGATGTCATGTCATGGTACTACCATGTTGTGGTAAAAAAATTGGCCGAATAGGAACATATTTTGGTATAAGCTTCTTGCAAACCGAAGCTTCTCTCAAGAAGGCTCGTGGTTCTGAGAGGGAACGTGCCACCTTTGAGTGCGAAACGATATACGTTGCCCCCCTTGAGTTTATTTACAAAGGCAACATAGAACTACATGAGTGCCCTATTAAATTTTGGAATTATTCCGGCTTCGTTTGGCCTTATTTACACATTAGTTGAGTTTTTGGTCATTTAATGTGCATAATTCAAATTTGAACTACAATCACATGCTCCCGTGCACCAAAGTTGGTTGAAAAATCACATTTGTGTCCTCGGGTGAATTTCTACTCCCTCCTTCCATCTCTATAGGTCCTAATGCGTTTTTCAAGGCTAACTTTGACCAAACGTTAGAGCAATAATATATGACATGCAACTTACACAAAGCATACCTTCAATTTTGTATGCCAAAGGAGCTTCCAATAATATAATTTTCATAGTATACATCTCATGTGCTATTAATCTTGTCAATAGTCAAAGGCTGTCTTGAAAAACACATTAGGCCCTATATAGATGGAAGGAGGGAGTAGGTCCCATGCAAAAAATGAGAATAAAATTCAAACATCTGGGCATCGTGGCTCGGTCGAGAACATTGAGAAACTTGGCTTTAAAATCATGAAACTTGGCATGGTGTCATGTCATGGTAGTACCATGCCGTGGTTAAAAAAATGGTCGTATAGGAACAAATTTTGGTATAAGCTTCTTGCAAATCAGAGCTTCTCTCAAGAAGGCTCGTGGTTCTGGGAGGGAACATGTCACCCTTTGTGTGCTTAATTCAAATTTGAAATACAAGCACATGTTCTAGTGCACCAAAGTTGGTTGAAAAATCACATGTGTGTCCTCGGGTAAATTTCTAGGTTCCATGCAAGAAATGGGAATGAAATTCAAAATTCTGGGCGTCGTGGCTGGGTTGGAAACATTGAGAAACTTAGTTTTTTAATTCCTGTAAATCCAAAACACACATGAAAATAATGAAACTTGGCTTGGTGCCATGACATGGCACCAACATGCTGTGGTAAATTTGCAGTCCGATTTGCGAAGGCGCACACATTAACAATCAACAAAGTCATTTTGGAACAAGTGCTGTCACGTTACCATCGGAAACACAAGTATTATTGAAACCGTGGGCGTTCTACTTACTAGTACCACGTGCCGCCACGTGTCCCCATTTTTTATTAGCTAGGAGGCGCCATGCAGGGTAGCTATTTGAGTACGAGAGGCGTGCGATCAGACCCATGCGCGTGCTTATCGGGAGGAGAGCCCTTTGACCTCCATCTAATGTCCACCTCTCTCCCAAGGTCTCCATTAATGGCGCCTGAGCCTCTGTTTAATGGCGTGGCTATGTCTCACTCGACTGAGATTTAAGAGAGAAAAAAGAAAATCTGAAAGCACAGATCTTGATGTAAGATCCGACGAACCTATATAGCATCTACTGCGACTTATAGCAAGACTGATGAATATATAAGGATGATTAATTTTTTTTATCAAATCGATTTTCATTACTGAAAACCACCACAATTCACAAGAAGTTCAGCACAACTCCAGCCTAACACGAAGGACTAAAAGTAACCAGATTGAAATCGCAACATCCCAAGAGGCCAACAAAGGCCAAACATCCATGCTAGAACCCAACATTTCACAACCAACGACACAATCCACATCCTAAACTGATTATTACATCAAAAGAAACTAGGAAACTGAAGGAAGCCTAGCAGCAACTAGAAGAACAACAATGCCAGGGTCGCCACAACAAGAGTTTTCTTCATTCCAGCCTCGCAACATTGATCTTCCATAGAAAGATAAGGACGATTAATTGTCTTACATAATTAGAAAGATAATTTAAAAAGCCACATGCGGCTACGCCCGAAATACACAAGGGCAAAAGAAGAAGGAAGACAAGGATCTGGTTCGTTGATCTCTACTTTCTTGATGCGTTGTTGCAGGCCGCGGGAACTAGTCTCCGCAGCGAGCGGCGATGAGCTCTTTCGTGTCCTCAAGACGCTACTTGAGAACATCCACGGATTCCCCCACCAGCCTTTGGCACTCGTTGCGGAGCATGTCATTCTCGTCCATAAGTTTCTTGACGATGACGCCGGTCCTCTTCAACAAGGCACTGGTCTCCTCCTGCTGGTCTGCACGTCGGATGATCTTCTCCCTCAGCAGGTCGTGCTCGGCCCGGAGCCTCTCATTGCCCTCCCTTAGTTGCCGGATGACGCTGGTAGCCTGTTCAAACGAGGCTTTCATGTCGTCCTGCAACCTCGCCCAGCCGGAGATCTGATCCATCTGGCTATGGACGATCGCACGCATGCGCCTGTAACAGTTGTCGTCTGCCCGTGAGAAATTTTCCCAGGCTGCTGCAGCGCGGCGGGACATCTCTACTGCATTCATGGCGCGGCGGGACATCTCTGCAGCTTCCGCGGCGCAGCCGGACCAGTCTGCTACATCGACGGCGCGGCGGGACCTCCGTGCTGCTTCAGCGGCGCGACGGGACCTCTGTGCTGCTACTTCCGTGCAGCGGGACATGTCGGCTGCTCTTGCAGCGAGGCGGGACATCTCTCGTGCTTCCGCTTCCATGCTCGCCTCTCCCTGGTGGCAATCTCTCGACCTAGAACTCACGCTGGCCATGGCAGACGCAAGGGAAGGATGTTGAATGACTTGTTTGTTTTTGTGGATGAGGAGTTGAGGAGGAATGTACAGTCATCTTGGCATACTAGTATTTATAACCGAGTACTAATACGCTCCTAACTGGGAAACCGTTTAGGTTGTGATCGGTGTGAACAGGTTTGCAATTCAATATAGCGTGGTACTAATACGCTCCTAAGTGGGAAACCGTTTAGGTTGTGATCGGTGTGAACAGGTTTGCAATTCAATATAGCGTGGAGTAATTTGGAATGTGACGAGACGCAAGCACAAAATTTATTGACGGTTCTAGTTTCTAAGTGCGACACTATTCCCGGATGGAGTACTTCTTTTTCTACTCCCTCCTTTCCGGTTTTATAGGGCTTATCTCAAAATTTTGGTTTTTCCATTTTATAAGGCTCAATTTGGTTGTTCCCCAACACATGTTCAGATTCCAAGGTGCATTAAATCATTGCATGCAAGTATTAAGAGAAAATTGACCAATGTATGTACTTTATGTATGCATGCATTGCAATTAATGCACTGATAAACATAATTTTTTGAGAAAAACAAGAGCATTAATTAGGTGCTTTTGCAAACTACAAAAATATTCCACCACTCACCATCTTGGTTGGTGAGATTTTGAATGAAGCCCTATAAACCGGAAAGGAGGGAGTACTGCTGTGTACGTGCAATAACTGGCACCGTCGTATACATATCTTACGGTTAATGGGGCGTTCGACAGGAATAGCTGCGTGGTGAGCTCTAGGCTAGTCTTTTTTCAAACGCATTAAACCTATCTCTCGGGACTTCTCGCATGCACCATCGTGCCGCCCACAAAAACTTGTACTCTGAGTTTAGTAGTACGTTATACAGGAAGAGAAGAGGTGCACACACGCACTCGTCCTCTCACACACGCGTCGTTTTTTCTCAAAAAGGAGGATGATGTCCCCCGGCCTCTGCATCTGGGAGTCACACACGCATCTGTAGCTACGAATTGTAGTGTTCTCAACCATCCGATTGGCTCTATCATGGATGTACCTATATACTAAAACATGTCTAGATACATCTATATTTTGACAAATGGAAGGCATGTATTGTGGAACGGAGGAAGTGCTTGTGATCAAAATGGATAAAAAGGGACGTATCTAGAACTAAAATACGTCTACATACATCTCCTTTTATCCATTTTGATGACAAGTATTACTTCTTACCCAAAGGAACTTTATATCCAACTAACACAAAATATCCGTTCGACTGATGGAAATTACTGATCTGATGTCGAAGTAATTGCTGCATCGCCACAAAAACCCACCATTTCTTGAGCTAAAGTAGACCAAGGTAATCCCTATATTAGCATATTACTAAGATAAATAGAAGGCACTGTAGAAACATTTAGGACGTGAGCTTGTCAATCTGAATGTGGAGGGACACAAGCTTAGACCCGACCAGCAGCTTGGGCGGAACTGTCAAGAAGGTCAACTC